>NW_028175111.1:0-54190 GCF_965226575.1 Pagrus pagrus
AAATTTGTATTTTTGGCGAATATTTTAGTGAGAGGGACAATGTTTCATGAGGCTGGCTTAAGGCTGAGGCTAGGGTTAGGGTTAGGGTTAGGGTTATGGGGCTAGGGTTAGGGTTACGGTCGTCTTTTGACCGATTGACTCGAAATTGCACACGCATGTCCTCCTCACTGGTGGAATGAGGCTCGCCGGTTTTGGTTGGATTCGGGTGAAATTTGTATTTTTGGCGAATATTTTAAAGAAAAAATGGCCTTTTTCATGAAAACGTCGGCCGATTTTTTCAATAGCTTCCAGGTCTTTGGACCGATTGACTCAAAATTTCTCCCAGACGTGGTCCTATACTGGCTGAACGAGACACAGCAGTCCCCATTGGATTCGGGTGAAAATTGTATTTTTGGCGAATATTTTAGTGAGAGGGACAATGTTTCATGAGGCTGGCTTAAGGCTGAGGCTAGGGTTAGGGTTATGGGGCTAGGGTTAGGGTTATGGGGCTAGGGTTAGGGTTACGGTCGTCTTTTGACCGATTGACTCGAAATTGCACACGCATGTCCTCCTCACTGGTGGAATGAGGCTCGCCGGTTTTGGTTGGATTCCGGTGGAATTTGTATTTTTGGTGAATATTTTAAAGAAAAAAATGGCCTTTTTCATGAAAACGTCGGCCGATTTTTTCAATAGCTTCCAGGTCTTTGGACCGATTGACTCGAAATTTCTCCCAGACGTGGTCCTATACTGGCTGAACGAGACACAGCAGTCCCCATTGGATTCGGGTGAAATTTGTATTTTTGGCGAATATTTTAGTGAGAGGGACAATGTTTCATGAGGCTGGCTTAAGGCTGAGGCTAGGGTTAGGGTTAGGGTTATGGGGCTAGGGTTAGGGTTATGGGGCTAGGGTTAGGGTTACGGTCGTCTTTTGACCGATTGACTCGAAATTGCACACGCATGTCCTCCTCACTGGTGGAATGAGGCTCGCCGGTTTTGGTTGGATTCCGGTGGAATTTGTATTTTTGGTGAATATTTTAAAGAAAAAAATGGCCTTTTTCATGAAAACGTCGGCCGATTTTTTCAATAGCTTCCAGGTCTTTGGACCGATTGACTCGAAATTTCTCCCAGACGTGGTCCTATACTGGCTGAACGAGACACAGCAGTCCCCATTGGATTCGGGTGAAATTTGTATTTTTGGCGAATATTTTAGTGAGAGGGACAATGTTTCATGAGGCTGGCTTAAGGCTGAGGCTAGGGTTAGGGTTAGGGTTATGGGGCTAGGGTTAGGGTTATGGGGCTAGGGTTAGGGTTACGGTCGTCTTTTGACCGATTGACTCGAAATTGCACACGCATGTCCTCCTCACTGGTGGAATGAGGCTCGCCGGTTTTGGTTGGATTCCGGTGGAATTTGTATTTTTGGTGAATATTTTAAAGAAAAAAATGGCCTTTTTCATGAAAACGTCGGCCGATTTTTTCAATAGCTTCCAGGTCTTTGGACCGATTGACTCGAAATTTCTCCCAGACGTGGTCCTATACTGGCTGAACGAGACACAGCAGTCCCCATTGGATTCGGGTGAAATTTGTATTTTTGGCGAATATTTTAGTGAGAGGGACAATGTTTCATGAGGCTGGCTTAAGGCTGAGGCTAGGGTTAGGGTTAGGGTTAGGGTTATGGGGCTAGGGTTAGGGTTATGGGGCTAGGGTTAGGGTTACGGTCGTCTTTTGACCGATTGACTCGAAATTGCACACGCATGTCCTCCTCACTGGTGGAATGAGGCTCGCCGGTTTTGGTTGGATTCCGGTGGAATTTGTATTTTTGGTGAATATTTTAAAGAAAAAAATGGCCTTTTTCATGAAAACGTCGGCCGATTTTTTCAATAGCTTCCAGGTCTTTGGACCGATTGACTCGAAATTTCTCCCAGACGTGGTCCTATACTGGCTGAACGAGACACAGCAGTCCCCATTGGATTCGGGTGAAATTTGTATTTTTGGCGAATATTTTAGTGAGAGGGACAATGTTTCATGAGGCTGGCTTAAGGCTGAGGCTAGGGTTAGGGTTAGGGTTATGGGGCTAGGGTTAGGGTTATGGGGCTAGGGTTAGGGTTACGGTCGTCTTTTGACCGATTGACTCGAAATTGCACACGCATGTCCTCCTCACTGGTGGAATGAGGCTCGCCGGTTTTGGTTGGATTCCGGTGGAATTTGTATTTTTGGTGAATATTTTAAAGAAAAAAATGGCCTTTTTCATGAAAACGTCGGCCGATTTTTTTCAATAGCTTCCAGGTCTTTGGACCGATTGACTCGAAATTTCTCCCAGACGTGGTCCTATACTGGCTGAACGAGACACAGCAGTCCCCATTGGATTCGGGTGAAATTTGTATTTTTGGCGAATATTTTAGTGAGAGGGACAATGTTTCATGAGGCTGGCTTAAGGCTGAGGCTAGGGTTAGGGTTAGGGTTAGGGTTATGGGGCTAGGGTTAGGGTTATGGGGCTAGGGTTAGGGTTACGGTCGTCTTTTGACCGATTGACTCGAAATTGCACACGCATGTCCTCCTCACTGGTGGAATGAGGCTCGCCGGTTTTGGTTGGATTCGGGTGAAATTTGTATTTTTGGCGAATATTTTAAAGAAAAAATGGCCTTTTTCATGAAAACGTCGGCCGATTTTTTCAATAGCTTCCAGGTCTTTGGACCGATTGACTCAAAATTTCTCCCAGACGTGGTCCTATACTGGCTGAACGAGACACAGCAGTCCCCATTGGATTCGGGTGAAAATTGTATTTTTGGCGAATATTTTAGTGAGAGGGACAATGTTTCATGAGGCTGGCTTAAGGCTGAGGCTAGGGTTAGGGTTATGGGGCTAGGGTTAGGGTTATGGGGCTAGGGTTAGGGTTACGGTCGTCTTTTGACCGATTGACTCGAAATTGCACACGCATGTCCTCCTCACTGGTGGAATGAGGCTCGCCGGTTTTGGTTGGATTCCGGTGGAATTTGTATTTTTGGTGAATATTTTAAAGAAAAAAATGGCCTTTTTCATGAAAACGTCGGCCGATTTTTTCAATAGCTTCCAGGTCTTTGGACCGATTGACTCGAAATTTCTCCCAGACGTGGTCCTATACTGGCTGAACGAGACACAGCAGTCCCCATTGGATTCGGGTGAAATTTGTATTTTTGGCGAATATTTTAGTGAGAGGGACAATGTTTCATGAGGCTGGCTTAAGGCTGAGGCTAGGGTTAGGGTTAGGGTTATGGGGCTAGGGTTAGGGTTATGGGGCTAGGGTTAGGGTTACGGTCGTCTTTTGACCGATTGACTCGAAATTGCACACGCATGTCCTCCTCACTGGTGGAATGAGGCTCGCCGGTTTTGGTTGGATTCCGGTGGAATTTGTATTTTTGGTGAATATTTTAAAGAAAAAAATGGCCTTTTTCATGAAAACGTCGGCCGATTTTTTCAATAGCTTCCAGGTCTTTGGACCGATTGACTCGAAATTTCTCCCAGACGTGGTCCTATACTGGCTGAACGAGACACAGCAGTCCCCATTGGATTCGGGTGAAATTTGTATTTTTGGCGAATATTTTAGTGAGAGGGACAATGTTTCATGAGGCTGGCTTAAGGCTGAGGCTAGGGTTAGGGTTAGGGTTATGGGGCTAGGGTTAGGGTTATGGGCTAGGGTTAGGGTTACGGTCGTCTTTTGACCGATTGACTCGAAATTGCACACGCATGTCCTCCTCACTGGTGGAATGAGGCTCGCCGGTTTTGGTTGGATTCCGGTGGAATTTGTATTTTTGGTGAATATTTTAAAGAAAAAAATGGCCTTTTTCATGAAAACGTCGGCCGATTTTTTCAATAGCTTCCAGGTCTTTGGACCGATTGACTCGAAATTTCTCCCAGACGTGGTCCTATACTGGCTGAACGAGACACAGCAGTCCCCATTGGATTCGGGTGAAATTTGTATTTTTGGCGAATATTTTAGTGAGAGGGACAATGTTTCATGAGGCTGGCTTAAGGCTGAGGCTAGGGTTAGGGTTAGGGTTAGGGTTATGGGGCTAGGGTTAGGGTTATGGGGCTAGGGTTAGGGTTACGGTCGTCTTTTGACCGATTGACTCGAAATTGCACACGCATGTCCTCCTCACTGGTGGAATGAGGCTCGCCGGTTTTGGTTGGATTCGGGTGGAAATTTGTATTTTTGGCGAATATTTTAAAGAAAAAATGGCCTTTTTCATGAAAACGTCGGCCGATTTTTTCAATAGCTTCCAGGTCTTTGGACCGATTGACTCAAAATTTCTCCCAGACGTGGTCCTATACTGGCTGAACGAGACACAGCAGTCCCCATTGGATTCGGGTGAAAATTGTATTTTTGGCGAATATTTTAGTGAGAGGGACAATGTTTCATGAGGCTGGCTTAAGGCTGAGGCTAGGGTTAGGGTTATGGGGCTAGGGTTAGGGTTATGGGGCTAGGGTTAGGGTTACGGTCGTCTTTTGACCGATTGACTCGAAATTGCACACGCATGTCCTCCTCCACTGGTGGAATGAGGCTCGCCGGTTTTGGTTGGATTCCGGTGGAATTTGTATTTTTGGTGAATATTTTAAAGAAAAAAATGGCCTTTTTCATGAAAACGTCGGCCGATTTTTTCAATAGCTTCCAGGTCTTTGGACCGATTGACTCGAAATTTCTCCCAGACGTGGTCCTATACTGGCTGAACGAGACACAGCAGTCCCCATTGGATTCGGGTGAAATTTGTATTTTTGGCGAATATTTTAGTGAGAGGGACAATGTTTCATGAGGCTGGCTTAAGGCTGAGGCTAGGGTTAGGGTTAGGGTTATGGGGCTAGGGTTAGGGTTATGGGGCTAGGGTTAGGGTTACGGTCGTCTTTTGACCGATTGACTCGAAATTGCACACGCATGTCCTCCTCACTGGTGGAATGAGGCTCGCCGGTTTTGGTTGGATTCCGGTGGAATTTGTATTTTTGGTGAATATTTTAAAGAAAAAAATGGCCTTTTTCATGAAAACGTCGGCCGATTTTTTCAATAGCTTCCAGGTCTTTGGACCGATTGACTCGAAATTTCTCCCAGACGTGGTCCTATACTGGCTGAACGAGACACAGCAGTCCCCATTGGATTCGGGTGAAATTTGTATTTTTGGCGAATATTTTAGTGAGAGGGACAATGTTTCATGAGGCTGGCTTAAGGCTGAGGCTAGGGTTAGGGTTAGGGTTAGGGTTATGGGGCTAGGGTTAGGGTTATGGGGCTAGGGTTAGGGTTACGGTCGTCTTTTGACCGATTGACTCGAAATTGCACACGCATGTCCTCCTCACTGGTGGAATGAGGCTCGCCGGTTTTGGTTGGATTCCGGTGGAATTTGTATTTTTGGTGAATATTTTAAAGAAAAAAATGGCCTTTTTCATGAAAACGTCGGCCGATTTTTTCAATAGCTTCCAGGTCTTTGGACCGATTGACTCGAAATTTCTCCCAGACGTGGTCCTATACTGGCTGAACGAGACACAGCAGTCCCCATTGGATTCGGGTGAAATTTGTATTTTTGGCGAATATTTTAGTGAGAGGGACAATGTTTCATGAGGCTGGCTTAAGGCTGAGGCTAGGGTTAGGGTTAGGGTTATGGGGCTAGGGTTAGGGTTATGGGGCTAGGGTTAGGGTTACGGTCGTCTTTTGACCGATTGACTCGAAATTGCACACGCATGTCCTCCTCACTGGTGGAATGAGGCTCGCCGGTTTTGGTTGGATTCCGGTGGAATTTGTATTTTTGGTGAATATTTTAAAGAAAAAAATGGCCTTTTTCATGAAAACGTCGGCCGATTTTTTCAATAGCTTCCAGGTCTTTGGACCGATTGACTCGAAATTTCTCCCAGACGTGGTCCTATACTGGCTGAACGAGACACAGCAGTCCCCATTGGATTCGGGTGAAATTTGTATTTTTGGCGAATATTTTAGTGAGAGGGACAATGTTTCATGAGGCTGGCTTAAGGCTGAGGCTAGGGTTAGGGTTAGGGTTAGGGTTATGGGGCTAGGGTTAGGGTTATGGGGCTAGGGTTAGGGTTACGGTCGTCTTTTGACCGATTGACTCGAAATTGCACACGCATGTCCTCCTCACTGGTGGAATGAGGCTCGCCGGTTTTGGTTGGATTCGGGTGAAATTTGTATTTTTGGCGAATATTTTAAAGAAAAAATGGCCTTTTTCATGAAAACGTCGGCCGATTTTTTCAATAGCTTCCAGGTCTTTGGACCGATTGACTCAAAATTTCTCCCAGACGTGGTCCTATACTGGCTGAACGAGACACAGCAGTCCCCATTGGATTCGGGTGAAAATTGTATTTTTGGCGAATATTTTAGTGAGAGGGACAATGTTTCATGAGGCTGGCTTAAGGCTGAGGCTAGGGTTAGGGTTATGGGGCTAGGGTTAGGGTTATGGGGCTAGGGTTAGGGTTACGGTCGTCTTTTGACCGATTGACTCGAAATTGCACACGCATGTCCTCCTCACTGGTGGAATGAGGCTCGCCGGTTTTGGTTGGATTCCGGTGGAATTTGTATTTTTGGTGAATATTTTAAAGAAAAAAATGGCCTTTTTCATGAAAACGTCGGCCGATTTTTTCAATAGCTTCCAGGTCTTTGGACCGATTGACTCGAAATTTCTCCCAGACGTGGTCCTATACTGGCTGAACGAGACACAGCAGTCCCCATTGGATTCGGGTGAAATTTGTATTTTTGGCGAATATTTTAGTGAGAGGGACAATGTTTCATGAGGCTGGCTTAAGGCTGAGGCTAGGGTTAGGGTTAGGGTTATGGGGCTAGGGTTAGGGTTATGGGGCTAGGGTTAGGGTTACGGTCGTCTTTTGACCGATTGACTCGAAATTGCACACGCATGTCCTCCTCACTGGTGGAATGAGGCTCGCCGGTTTTGGTTGGATTCCGGTGGAATTTGTATTTTTGGTGAATATTTTAAAGAAAAAAATGGCCTTTTTCATGAAAACGTCGGCCGATTTTTTCAATAGCTTCCAGGTCTTTGGACCGATTGACTCGAAATTTCTCCCAGACGTGGTCCTATACTGGCTGAACGAGACACAGCAGTCCCCATTGGATTCGGGTGAAATTTGTATTTTTGGCGAATATTTTAGTGAGAGGGACAATGTTTCATGAGGCTGGCTTAAGGCTGAGGCTAGGGTTAGGGTTAGGGTTATGGGGCTAGGGTTAGGGTTATGGGGCTAGGGTTAGGGTTACGGTCGTCTTTTGACCGATTGACTCGAAATTGCACACGCATGTCCTCCTCACTGGTGGAATGAGGCTCGCCGGTTTTGGTTGGATTCCGGTGGAATTTGTATTTTTGGTGAATATTTTAAAGAAAAAAATGGCCTTTTTCATGAAAACGTCGGCCGATTTTTTCAATAGCTTCCAGGTCTTTGGACCGATTGACTCGAAATTTCTCCCAGACGTGGTCCTATACTGGCTGAACGAGACACAGCAGTCCCCATTGGATTCGGGTGAAATTTGTATTTTTGGCGAATATTTTAGTGAGAGGGACAATGTTTCATGAGGCTGGCTTAAGGCTGAGGCTAGGGTTAGGGTTAGGGTTAGGGTTATGGGGCTAGGGTTAGGGTTATGGGGCTAGGGTTAGGGTTACGGTCGTCTTTTGACCGATTGACTCGAAATTGCACACGCATGTCCTCCTCACTGGTGGAATGAGGCTCGCCGGTTTTGGTTGGATTCGGGTGAAATTTGTATTTTTGGCGAATATTTTAAAGAAAAAATGGCCTTTTTCATGAAAACGTCGGCCGATTTTTTCAATAGCTTCCAGGTCTTTGGACCGATTGACTCAAAATTTCTCCCAGACGTGGTCCTATACTGGCTGAACGAGACACAGCAGTCCCCATTGGATTCGGGTGAAAATTGTATTTTTGGCGAATATTTTAGTGAGAGGGACAATGTTTCATGAGGCTGGCTTAAGGCTGAGGCTAGGGTTAGGGTTATGGGGCTAGGGTTAGGGTTATGGGGCTAGGGTTAGGGTTACGGTCGTCTTTTGACCGATTGACTCGAAATTGCACACGCATGTCCTCCTCACTGGTGGAATGAGGCTCGCCGGTTTTGGTTGGATTCCGGTGGAATTTGTATTTTTGGTGAATATTTTAAAGAAAAAAATGGCCTTTTTCATGAAAACGTCGGCCGATTTTTTCAATAGCTTCCAGGTCTTTGGACCGATTGACTCGAAATTTCTCCCAGACGTGGTCCTATACTGGCTGAACGAGACACAGCAGTCCCCATTGGATTCGGGTGAAATTTGTATTTTTGGCGAATATTTTAGTGAGAGGGACAATGTTTCATGAGGCTGGCTTAAGGCTGAGGCTAGGGTTAGGGTTAGGGTTATGGGGCTAGGGTTAGGGTTATGGGGCTAGGGTTAGGGTTACGGTCGTCTTTTGACCGATTGACTCGAAATTGCACACGCATGTCCTCCTCACTGGTGGAATGAGGCTCGCCGGTTTTGGTTGGATTCCGGTGGAATTTGTATTTTTGGTGAATATTTTAAAGAAAAAAATGGCCTTTTTCATGAAAACGTCGGCCGATTTTTTCAATAGCTTCCAGGTCTTTGGACCGATTGACTCGAAATTTCTCCCAGACGTGGTCCTATACTGGCTGAACGAGACACAGCAGTCCCCATTGGATTCGGGTGAAATTTGTATTTTTGGCGAATATTTTAGTGAGAGGGACAATGTTTCATGAGGCTGGCTTAAGGCTGAGGCTAGGGTTAGGGTTAGGGTTATGGGGCTAGGGTTAGGGTTATGGGGCTAGGGTTAGGGTTACGGTCGTCTTTTGACCGATTGACTCGAAATTGCACACGCATGTCCTCCTCACTGGTGGGATGAGGCTCGCCGGTTTTGGTTGGATTCCGGTGGAATTTGTATTTTTGGTGAATATTTTAAAGAAAAAAATGGCCTTTTTCATGAAAACGTCGGCCGATTTTTTCAATAGCTTCCAGGTCTTTGGACCGATTGACTCGAAATTTCTCCCAGACGTGGTCCTATACTGGCTGAACGAGACACAGCAGTCCCCATTGGATTCGGGTGAAATTTGTATTTTTGGCGAATATTTTAGTGAGAGGGACAATGTTTCATGAGGCTGGCTTAAGGCTGAGGCTAGGGTTAGGGTTAGGGTTAGGGTTATGGGGCTAGGGTTAGGGTTATGGGGCTAGGGTTAGGGTTACGGTCGTCTTTTGACCGATTGACTCGAAATTGCACACGCATGTCCTCCTCACTGGTGGAATGAGGCTCGCCGGTTTTGGTTGGATTCGGGTGAAATTTGTATTTTTGGCGAATATTTTAAAGAAAAAAATGGCCTTTTTCATGAAAACGTCGGCCGATTTTTTCAATAGCTTCCAGGTCTTTGGACCGATTGACTCGAAATTTCTCCCAGACGTGGTCCTATACTGGCTGAACGAGACACAGCAGTCCCCATTGGATTCGGGTGAAATTTGTATTTTTGGCGAATATTTTAAAGAAAAAATGGCCTTTTTCATGAAAACGTCGGCCGATTTTTTCAATAGCTTCCAGGTCTTTGGACCGATTGACTCGAAATTTCTCCCAGACGTGGTCCTATACTGGCTGAACGAGACACAGCAGTCCCCATTGGATTCGGGTGAAAATTGTATTTTTGGCGAATATTTTAAAGAAAAAATGGCCTTTTTCATGAAAACGTCGGCCGATTTTTTCAATAGCTTCCAGGTCTTTGGACCGATTGACTCGAAATTTCTCCCAGACGTGGTCCTATACTGGCTGAACGAGACACAGCAGTCCCATTGGATTCGGGTGAAATTTGTATTTTTGGCGAATATTTTAAAGAAAAAATGGCCTTTTTCATGAAAACGTCGGCCGATTTTTTCAATAGCTTCCAGGTCTTTGGACCGATTGACTCAAAATTTCTCCCAGACGTGGTCCTATACTGGCTGAACGAGACACAGCAGTCCCCATTGGATTCGGGTGAAATTTGTATTTTTGGCGAATATTTTAGTGAGAGGGACAATGTTTCATGAGGCTGGCTTAAGGCTGAGGCTAGGGTTAGGGTTAGGGTTAGGGTTATGGGGCTAGGGTTAGGGTTACGGTCGTCTTTTGACCGATTGACTCGAAATTGCACACGCATGTCCTCCTCACTGGTGGAATGAGGCTCGCCGGTTTTGGTTGGATTCCGGTGGAATTTGTATTTTTGGTGAATATTTTAAAGAAAAAAATGGCCTTTTTCATGAAAACGTCGGCCGATTTTTTCAATAGCTTCCAGGTCTTTGGACCGATTGACTCGAAATTTCTCCCAGACGTGGTCCTATACTGGCTGAACGAGACACAGCAGTCCCCATTGGATTCGGGTGAAATTTGTATTTTTGGCGAATATTTTAGTGAGAGGGACAATGTTTCATGAGGCTGGCTTAAGGCTGAGGCTAGGGTTAGGGTTATGGGGCTAGGGTTAGGGTTATGGGGCTAGGGTTAGGGTTACGGTCGTCTTTTGACCGATTGACTCGAAATTGCACACGCATGTCCTCCTCACTGGTGGAATGAGGCTCGCCGGTTTTGGTTGGATTCCGGTGGAATTTGTATTTTTGGTGAATATTTTAAAGAAAAAAATGGCCTTTTTCATGAAAACGTCGGCCGATTTTTTCAATAGCTTCCAGGTCTTTGGACCGATTGACTCGAAATTTCTCCCAGACGTGGTCCTATACTGGCTGAACGAGACACAGCAGTCCCCATTGGATTCGGGTGAAATTTGTATTTTTGGCGAATATTTTAGTGAGAGGGACAATGTTTCATGAGGCTGGCTTAAGGCTGAGGCTAGGGTTAGGGTTAGGGTTATGGGGCTAGGGTTAGGGTTATGGGGCTAGGGTTAGGGTTACGGTCGTCTTTTGACCGATTGACTCGAAATTGCACACGCATGTCCTCCTCACTGGTGGAATGAGGCTCGCCGGTTTTGGTTGGATTCCGGTGGAATTTGTATTTTTGGTGAATATTTTAAAGAAAAAAATGGCCTTTTTCATGAAAACGTCGGCCGATTTTTTCAATAGCTTCCAGGTCTTTGGACCGATTGACTCGAAATTTCTCCCAGACGTGGTCCTATACTGGCTGAACGAGACACAGCAGTCCCCATTGGATTCGGGTGAAATTTGTATTTTTGGCGAATATTTTAGTGAGAGGGACAATGTTTCATGAGGCTGGCTTAAGGCTGAGGCTAGGGTTAGGGTTAGGGTTAGGGTTATGGGGCTAGGGTTAGGGTTATGGGGCTAGGGTTAGGGTTACGGTCGTCTTTTGACCGATTGACTCGAAATTGCACACGCATGTCCTCCTCACTGGTGGAATGAGGCTCGCCGGTTTTGGTTGGATTCGGGTGAAATTTGTATTTTTGGCGAATATTTTAAAGAAAAAAATGGCCTTTTTCATGAAAACGTCGGCCGATTTTTTCAATAGCTTCCAGGTCTTTGGACCGATTGACTCGAAATTTCTCCCAGACGTGGTCCTATACTGGCTGAACGAGACACAGCAGTCCCCATTGGATTCGGGTGAAATTTGTATTTTTGGCGAATATTTTAAAGAAAAAATGGCCTTTTTCATGAAAACGTCGGCCGATTTTTTCAATAGCTTCCAGGTCTTTGGACCGATTGACTCGAAATTTCTCCCAGACGTGGTCCTATACTGGCTGAACGAGACACAGCAGTCCCCATTGGATTCGGGTGAAAATTGTATTTTTGGCGAATATTTTAAAGAAAAAATGGCCTTTTTCATGAAAACGTCGGCCGATTTTTTCAATAGCTTCCAGGTCTTTGGACCGATTGACTCGAAATTTCTCCCAGACGTGGTCCTATACTGGCTGAACGAGACACAGCAGTCCCCATTGGATTCGGGTGAAATTTGTATTTTTGGCGAATATTTTAAAGAAAAAATGGCCTTTTTCATGAAAACGTCGGCCGATTTTTTCAATAGCTTCCAGGTCTTTGGACCGATTGACTCAAAATTTCTCCCAGACGTGGTCCTATACTGGCTGAACGAGACACAGCAGTCCCCATTGGATTCGGGTGAAATTTGTATTTTTGGCGAATATTTTAGTGAGAGGGACAATGTTTCATGAGGCTGGCTTAAGGCTGAGGCTAGGGTTAGGGTTAGGGTTAGGGTTATGGGGCTAGGGTTAGGGTTACGGTCGTCTTTTGACCGATTGACTCGAAATTGCACACGCATGTCCTCCTCACTGGTGGAATGAGGCTCGCCGGTTTTGGTTGGATTCCGGTGGAATTTGTATTTTTGGTGAATATTTTAAAGAAAAAAATGGCCTTTTTCATGAAAACGTCGGCCGATTTTTTCAATAGCTTCCAGGTCTTTGGACCGATTGACTCGAAATTTCTCCCAGACGTGGTCCTATACTGGCTGAACGAGACACAGCAGTCCCCATTGGATTCGGGTGAAATTTGTATTTTTGGCGAATATTTTAGTGAGAGGGACAATGTTTCATGAGGCTGGCTTAAGGCTGAGGCTAGGGTTAGGGTTAGGGTTAGGGTTATGGGGCTAGGGTTAGGGTTACGGTCGTCTTTTGACCGATTGACTCGAAATTGCACACGCATGTCCTCCTCACTGGTGGAATGAGGCTCGCCGGTTTTGGTTGGATTCGGGTGAAATTTGTATTTTTGGCGAATATTTTAAAGAAAAAATGGCCTTTTTCATGAAAACGTCGGCCGATTTTTTCAATAGCTTCCAGGTCTTTGGACCGATTGACTCAAAATTTCTCCCAGACGTGGTCCTATACTGGCTGAACGAGACACAGCAGTCCCCATTGGATTCGGGTGAAAATTGTATTTTTGGCGAATATTTTAGTGAGAGGGACAATGTTTCATGAGGCTGGCTTAAGGCTGAGGCTAGGGTTAGGGTTATGGGGCTAGGGTTAGGGTTATGGGGCTAGGGTTAGGGTTACGGTCGTCTTTTGACCGATTGACTCGAAATTGCACACGCATGTCCTCCTCACTGGTGGAATGAGGCTCGCCGGTTTTGGTTGGATTCCGGTGGAATTTGTATTTTTGGTGAATATTTTAAAGAAAAAAATGGCCTTTTTCATGAAAACGTCGGCCGATTTTTTCAATAGCTTCCAGGTCTTTGGACCGATTGACTCGAAATTTCTCCCAGACGTGGTCCTATACTGGCTGAACGAGACACAGCAGTCCCCATTGGATTCGGGTGAAATTTGTATTTTTGGCGAATATTTTAGTGAGAGGGACAATGTTTCATGAGGCTGGCTTAAGGCTGAGGCTAGGGTTAGGGTTAGGGTTAGGGTTATGGGGCTAGGGTTAGGGTTACGGTCGTCTTTTGACCGATTGACTCGAAATTGCACACGCATGTCCTCCTCACTGGTGGAATGAGGCTCGCCGGTTTTGGTTGGATTCGGGTGAAATTTGTATTTTTGGCGAATATTTTAAAGAAAAAATGGCCTTTTTCATGAAAATGTCGGCCGATTTTTTCAATAGCTTCCAGGTCTTTGGACCGATTGACTCAAAATTTCTCCCAGACGTGGTCCTATACTGGCTGAACGAGACACAGCAGTCCCCATTGGATTCGGGTGAAAATTGTATTTTTGGCGAATATTTTAGTGAGAGGGACAATGTTTCATGAGGCTGGCTTAAGGCTGAGGCTAGGGTTAGGGTTAGGGTTAGGGTTATGGGGCTAGGGTTAGGGTTACGGTCGTCTTTTGACCGATTGACTCGAAATTGCACACGCATGTCCTCCTCACTGGTGGAATGAGGCTCGCCGGTTTTGGTTGGATTCCGGTGGAATTTGTATTTTTGGTGAATATTTTAAAGAAAAAAATGGCCTTTTTCATGAAAACGTCGGCCGATTTTTTCAATAGCTTCCAGGTCTTTGGACCGATTGACTCGAAATTTCTCCCAGACGTGGTCCTATACTGGCTGAACGAGACACAGCAGTCCCCATTGGATTCGGGTGAAATTTGTATTTTTGGCGAATATTTTAGTGAGAGGGACAATGTTTCATGAGGCTGGCTTAAGGCTGAGGCTAGGGTTAGGGTTAGGGTTAGGGTTATGGGGCTAGGGTTAGGGTTACGGTCGTCTTTTGACCGATTGACTCGAAATTGCACACGCATGTCCTCCTCACTGGTGGAATGAGGCTCGCCGGTTTTGGTTGGATTCGGGTGAAATTTGTATTTTTGGCGAATATTTTAAAGAAAAAATGGCCTTTTTCATGAAAACGTCGGCCGATTTTTTCAATAGCTTCCAGGTCTTTGGACCGATTGACTCAAAATTTCTCCCAGACGTGGTCCTATACTGGCTGAACGAGACACAGCAGTCCCCATTGGATTCGGGTGAAAATTGTATTTTTGGCGAATATTTTAGTGAGAGGGACAATGTTTCATGAGGCTGGCTTAAGGCTGAGGCTAGGGTTAGGGTTATGGGGCTAGGGTTAGGGTTATGGGGCTAGGGTTAGGGTTACGGTCGTCTTTTGACCGATTGACTCGAAATTGCACACGCATGTCCTCCTCACTGGTGGAATGAGGCTCGCCGGTTTTGGTTGGATTCCGGTGGAATTTGTATTTTTGGCGAATATTTTAAAGAAAAAAATGGCCTTTTTCATGAAAACGTCGGCCGATTTTTTCAATAGCTTCCAGGTCTTTGGACCGATTGACTCGAAATTTCTCCCAGACGTGGTCCTATACTGGCTGAACGAGACACAGCAGTCCCCATTGGATTCGGGTGAAATTTGTATTTTTGGCGAATATTTTAAAGAAAAAATGGCCTTTTTCATGAAAACGTCGGCCGATTTTTTCAATAGCTTCCAGGTCTTTGGACCGATTGACTCGAAATTTCTCCCAGACGTGGTCCTATACTGGCTGAACGAGACACAGCAGTCCCCATTGGATTCGGGTGAAAATTGTATTTTTGGCGAATATTTTAAAGAAAAAATGGCCTTTTTCATGAAAACGTCGGCCGATTTTTTCAATAGCTTCCAGGTCTTTGGACCGATTGACTCGAAATTTCTCCCAGACGTGGTCCTATACTGGCTGAACGAGACACAGCAGTCCCCATTGGATTCGGGTGAAATTTGTATTTTTGGCGAATATTTTAAAGAAAAAATGGCCTTTTTCATGAAAACGTCGGCCGATTTTTTCAATAGCTTCCAGGTCTTTGGACCGATTGACTCAAAATTTCTCCCAGACGTGGTCCTATACTGGCTGAACGAGACACAGCAGTCCCCATTGGATTCGGGTGAAATTTGTATTTTTGGCGAATATTTTAGTGAGAGGGACAATGTTTCATGAGGCTGGCTTAAGGCTGAGGCTAGGGTTAGGGTTAGGGTTAGGGTTATGGGGCTAGGGTTAGGGTTACGGTCGTCTTTTGACCGATTGACTCGAAATTGCACACGCATGTCCTCCTCACTGGTGGAATGAGGCTCGCCGGTTTTGGTTGGATTCGGGTGAAATTTGTATTTTTGGCGAATATTTTAAAGAAAAAATGGCCTTTTTCATGAAAATGTCGGCCGATTTTTTCAATAGCTTCCAGGTCTTTGGACCGATTGACTCAAAATTTCTCCCAGACGTGGTCCTATACTGGCTGAACGAGACACAGCAGTCCCCATTGGATTCGGGTGAAAATTGTATTTTTGGCGAATATTTTAGTGAGAGGGACAATGTTTCATGAGGCTGGCTTAAGGCTGAGGCTAGGGTTAGGGTTAGGGTTAGGGTTATGGGGCTAGGGTTAGGGTTACGGTCGTCTTTTGACCGATTGACTCGAAATTGCACACGCATGTCCTCCTCACTGGTGGAATGAGGCTCGCCGGTTTTGGTTGGATTCCGGTGGAATTTGTATTTTTGGTGAATATTTTAAAGAAAAAAATGGCCTTTTTCATGAAAACGTCGGCCGATTTTTTCAATAGCTTCCAGGTCTTTGGACCGATTGACTCGAAATTTCTCCCAGACGTGGTCCTATACTGGCTGAACGAGACACAGCAGTCCCCATTGGATTCGGGTGAAATTTGTATTTTTGGCGAATATTTTAGTGAGAGGGACAATGTTTCATGAGGCTGGCTTAAGGCTGAGGCTAGGGTTAGGGTTAGGGTTAGGGTTATGGGGCTAGGGTTAGGGTTACGGTCGTCTTTTGACCGATTGACTCGAAATTGCACACGCATGTCCTCCTCACTGGTGGAATGAGGCTCGCCGGTTTTGGTTGGATTCGGGTGAAATTTGTATTTTTGGCGAATATTTTAAAGAAAAAATGGCCTTTTTCATGAAAACGTCGGCCGATTTTTTCAATAGCTTCCAGGTCTTTGGACCGATTGACTCAAAATTTCTCCCAGACGTGGTCCTATACTGGCTGAACGAGACACAGCAGTCCCCATTGGATTCGGGTGAAAATTGTATTTTTGGCGAATATTTTAGTGAGAGGGACAATGTTTCATGAGGCTGGCTTAAGGCTGAGGCTAGGGTTAGGGTTATGGGGCTAGGGTTAGGGTTATGGGGCTAGGGTTAGGGTTACGGTCGTCTTTTGACCGATTGACTCGAAATTGCACACGCATGTCCTCCTCACTGGTGGAATGAGGCTCGCCGGTTTTGGTTGGATTCCGGTGGAATTTGTATTTTTGGTGAATATTTTAAAGAAAAAAATGGCCTTTTTCATGAAAACGTCGGCCGATTTTTTCAATAGCTTCCAGGTCTTTGGACCGATTGACTCGAAATTTCTCCCAGACGTGGTCCTATACTGGCTGAACGAGACACAGCAGTCCCCATTGGATTCGGGTGAAATTTGTATTTTTGGCGAATATTTTAGTGAGAGGGACAATGTTTCATGAGGCTGGCTTAAGGCTGAGGCTAGGGTTAGGGTTAGGGTTATGGGGCTAGGGTTAGGGTTATGGGGCTAGGGTTAGGGTTACGGTCGTCTTTTGACCGATTGACTCGAAATTGCACACGCATGTCCTCCTCACTGGTGGAATGAGGCTCGCCGGTTTTGGTTGGATTCCGGTGGAATTTGTATTTTTGGTGAATATTTTAAAGAAAAAAATGGCCTTTTTCATGAAAACGTCGGCCGATTTTTTCAATAGCTTCCAGGTCTTTGGACCGATTGACTCGAAATTTCTCCCAGACGTGGTCCTATACTGGCTGAACGAGACACAGCAGTCCCCATTGGATTCGGGTGAAATTTGTATTTTTGGCGAATATTTTAGTGAGAGGGACAATGTTTCATGAGGCTGGCTTAAGGCTGAGGCTAGGGTTAGGGTTAGGGTTAGGGTTATGGGGCTAGGGTTAGGGTTATGGGGCTAGGGTTAGGGTTACGGTCGTCTTTTGACCGATTGACTCGAAATTGCACACGCATGTCCTCCTCACTGGTGGAATGAGGCTCGCCGGTTTTGGTTGGATTCGGGTGAAATTTGTATTTTTGGCGAATATTTTAAAGAAAAAAATGGCCTTTTTCATGAAAACGTCGGCCGATTTTTTCAATAGCTTCCAGGTCTTTGGACCGATTGACTCGAAATTTCTCCCAGACGTGGTCCTATACTGGCTGAACGAGACACAGCAGTCCCCATTGGATTCGGGTGAAATTTGTATTTTTGGCGAATATTTTAAAGAAAAAATGGCCTTTTTCATGAAAACGTCGGCCGATTTTTTCAATAGCTTCCAGGTCTTTGGACCGATTGACTCGAAATTTCTCCCAGACGTGGTCCTATACTGGCTGAACGAGACACAGCAGTCCCCATTGGATTCGGGTGAAAATTGTATTTTTGGCGAATATTTTAAAGAAAAAATGGCCTTTTTCATGAAAACGTCGGCCGATTTTTTCAATAGCTTCCAGGTCTTTGGACCGATTGACTCGAAATTTCTCCCAGACGTGGTCCTATACTGGCTGAACGAGACACAGCAGTCCCCATTGGATTCGGGTGAAATTTGTATTTTTGGCGAATATTTTAAAGAAAAAATGGCCTTTTTCATGAAAACGTCGGCCGATTTTTTCAATAGCTTCCAGGTCTTTGGACCGATTGACTCAAAATTTCTCCCAGACGTGGTCCTATACTGGCTGAACGAGACACAGCAGTCCCCATTGGATTCGGGTGAAATTTGTATTTTTGGCGAATATTTTAGTGAGAGGGACAATGTTTCATGAGGCTGGCTTAAGGCTGAGGCTAGGGTTAGGGTTAGGGTTAGGGTTATGGGGCTAGGGTTAGGGTTACGGTCGTCTTTTGACCGATTGACTCGAAATTGCACACGCATGTCCTCCTCACTGGTGGAATGAGGCTCGCCGGTTTTGGTTGGATTCCGGTGGAATTTGTATTTTTGGTGAATATTTTAAAGAAAAAAATGGCCTTTTTCATGAAAACGTCGGCCGATTTTTTCAATAGCTTCCAGGTCTTTGGACCGATTGACTCGAAATTTCTCCCAGACGTGGTCCTATACTGGCTGAACGAGACACAGCAGTCCCCATTGGATTCGGGTGAAAATTGTATTTTTGGCGAATATTTTAGTGAGAGGGACAATGTTTCATGAGGCTGGCTTAAGGCTGAGGCTAGGGTTAGGGTTAGGGTTAGGGTTATGGGGCTAGGGTTAGGGTTACGGTCGTCTTTTGACCGATTGACTCGAAATTGCACACGCATGTCCTCCTCACTGGTGGAATGAGGCTCGCCGGTTTTGGTTGGATTCGGGTGAAATTTGTATTTTTGGCGAATATTTTAAAGAAAAAATGGCCTTTTTCATGAAAACGTCGGCCGATTTTTTCAATAGCTTCCAGGTCTTTGGACCGATTGACTCAAAATTTCTCCCAGACGTGGTCCTATACTGGCTGAACGAGACACAGCAGTCCCCATTGGATTCGGGTGAAAATTGTATTTTTGGCGAATATTTTAGTGAGAGGGACAATGTTTCATGAGGCTGGCTTAAGGCTGAGGCTAGGGTTAGGGTTAGGGTTATGGGGCTAGGGTTAGGGTTATGGGGCTAGGGTTAGGGTTACGGTCGTCTTTTGACCGATTGACTCGAAATTGCACACGCATGTCCTCCTCACTGGTGGAATGAGGCTCGCCGGTTTTGGTTGGATTCGGGTGAAATTTGTATTTTTGGCGAATATTTTAAAGAAAAAATGGCCTTTTTCATGAAAACGTCGGCCGATTTTTTCAATAGCTTCCAGGTCTTTGGACCGATTGACTCGAAATTTCTCCCAGACGTGGTCCTATACTGGCTGAACGAGACACAGCAGTCCCCATTGGATTCGGGTGAAATTTGTATTTTTGGCGAATATTTTAGTGAGAGGGACAATGTTTCATGAGGCTGGCTTAAGGCTGAGGCTAGGGTTAGTGTTAGGGTTAGGGTTATGGGGCTAGGGTTAGGGTTACGGTCGTCTTTTGACCGATTGACTCGAAATTGCACACGCATGTCCTCCTCACTGGTGGAATGAGGCTCGCCGGTTTTGGTTGGATTCGGGTGAAATTTGTATTTTTGGCGAATATTTTAAAGAAAAAATGGCCTTTTTCATGAAAACGTCGGCCGATTTTTTCAATAGCTTCCAGGTCTTTGGACCGATTGACTCAAAATTTCTCCCAGACGTGGTCCTATACTGGCTGAACGAGACACAGCAGTCCCCATTGGATTCGGGTGAAAATTGTATTTTTGGCGAATATTTTAGTGAGAGGGACAATGTTTCATGAGGCTGGCTTAAGGCTGAGGCTAGGGTTAGGGTTAGGGTTAGGGTTATGGGGCTAGGGTTAGGGTTACGGTCGTCTTTTGACCGATTGACTCGAAATTGCACACGCATGTCCTCCTCACTGGTGGAATGAGGCTCGCCGGTTTTGGTTGGATTCGGGTGAAATTTGTATTTTTGGCGAATATTTTAAAGAAAAAATTGCCTTTTTCATGAAAACGTCGGCCGATTTTTTCAATAGCTTCCAGGTCTTTGGACCGATTGACTCAAAATTTCTCCCAGACGTGGTCCTATACTGGCTGAACGAGACACAGCAGTCCCCATTGGATTCGGGTGAAAATTGTATTTTTGGCGAATATTTTAGTGAGAGGGACAATGTTTCATGAGGCTGGCTTAAGGCTGAGGCTAGGGTTAGGGTTAGGGTTATGGGGCTAGGGTTAGGGTTATGGGGCTAGGGTTAGGGTTACGGTCGTCTTTTGACCGATTGACTCGAAATTGCACACGCATGTCCTCCTCACTGGTGGAATGAGGCTCGCCGGTTTTGGTTGGATTCCGGTGGAATTTGTATTTTTGGTGAATATTTTAAAGAAAAAAATGGCCTTTTTCATGAAAACGTCGGCCGATTTTTTCAATAGCTTCCAGGTCTTTGGACCGATTGACTCGAAATTTCTCCCAGACGTGGTCCTATACTGGCTGAACGAGACACAGCAGTCCCCATTGGATTCGGGTGAAAATTGTATTTTTGGCGAATATTTTAAAGAAAAAATGGCCTTTTTCATGAAAACGTCGGCCGATTTTTTCAATAGCTTCCAGGTCTTTGGACCGATTGACTCGAAATTTCTCCCAGACGTGGTCCTATACTGGCTGAACGAGACACAGCAGTCCCCATTGGATTCGGGTGAAATTTGTATTTTTGGCGAATATTTTAGTGAGAGGGACAATGTTTCATGAGGCTGGCTTAAGGCTGAGGCTAGGGTTAGGGTTAGGGTTAGGGTTATGGGGCTAGGGTTAGGGTTATGGGGCTAGGGTTAGGGTTACGGTCGTCTTTTGACCGATTGACTCGAAATTGCACACGCATGTCTTCCTCACTGGTGGAATGAGGCTCGCCGGTTTTGGTTGGATTCGGGTGAAATTTGTATTTTTGGCGAATATTTTAAAGAAAAAATGGCCTTTTTCATGCAAATGTCGGCCGATTTTTTCAATAGCTTCCAGGTCTTTGGACCGATTGACTCGAAATTTCTCCCAGACGTGGTCCTATACTGGCTGAACGAGACACAGCAGTCCCCATTGGATTCGGGTGAAATTTGTATTTTTGGCGAATATTTTAAAGAAAAAATGGCCTTTTTCATGAAAACGTCGGCCGATTTTTTCAATAGCTTCCAGGTCTTTGGACCGATTGACTCGAAATTTCTCCCAGACGTGGTCCTATACTGGCTGAACGAGACACAGCAGTCCCCATTGGATTCGGGTGAAATTTGTATTTTTGGCGAATATTTTAAAGAAAAAATGGCCTTTTTCATGAAAACGTCGGCCGATTTTTTCAATAGCTTCCAGGTCTTTGGACCGATTGACTCGAAATTTCTCCCAGACGTGGTCCTATACTGGCTGAACGAGACACAGCAGTCCCCATTGGATTCGGGTGAAATTTGTATTTTTGGCGAATATTTTAAAGAAAAAATGGCCTTTTTCATGAAAACGTCGGCCGATTTTTTCAATAGCTTCCAGGTCTTTGGACCGATTGACTCGAAATTTCTCCCAGACGTGGTCCTATACTGGCTGAACGAGACACAGCAGTCCCCATTGGATTCGGGTGAAATTTGTATTTTTGGCGAATATTTTAAAGAAAAAATGGCCTTTTTCATGAAAACGTCGGCCGATTTTTTCAATAGCTTCCAGGTCTTTGGACCGATTGACTCGAAATTTCTCCCAGACGTGGTCCTATACTGGCTGAACGAGACACAGCAGTCCCCATTGGATTCGGGTGAAATTTGTATTTTTGGCGAATATTTTAAAGAAAAAATGGCCTTTTTCATGAAAACGTCGGCCGATTTTTTCAATAGCTTCCAGGTCTTTGGACCGATTGACTCGAAATTTCTCCCAGACGTGGTCCTATACTGGCTGAACGAGACACAGCAGTCCCCATTGGATTCGGGTGAAATTTGTATTTTTGGCGAATATTTTAAAGAAAAAATGGCCTTTTTCATGAAAACGTCGGCCGATTTTTTCAATAGCTTCCAGGTCTTTGGACCGATTGACTCGAAATTTCTCCCAGACGTGGTCCTATACTGGCTGAACGAGACACAGCAGTCCCCATTGGATTCGGGTGAAAATTGTATTTTTGGCGAATATTTTAAAGAAAAAATGGCCTTTTTCATGAAAACGTCGGCCGATTTTTTCAATAGCTTCCAGGTCTTTGGACCGATTGACTCGAAATTTCTCCCAGACGTGGTCCTATACTGGCTGAACGAGACACAGCAGTCCCCATTGGATTCGGGTGAAATTTGTATTTTTGGCGAATATTTTAGTGAGAGGGACAATGTTTCATGAGGCTGGCTTAAGGCTGAGGCTAGGGTTAGGGTTAGGGTTAGGGTTATGGGGCTAGGGTTAGGGTTATGGGGCTAGGGTTAGGGTTACGGTCGTCTTTTGACCGATTGACTCGAAATTGCACACGCATGTCCTCCTCACTGGTGGAATGAGGCTCGCCGGTTTTGGTTGGATTCGGGTGAAATTTGTATTTTTGGCGAATATTTTAAAGAAAAAATGGCCTTTTTCATGAAAACGTCGGCCGATTTTTTCAATAGCTTCCAGGTCTTTGGACCGATTGACTCGAAATTTCTCCCAGACGTGGTCCTATACTGGCTGAACGAGACACAGCAGTCCCCATTGGATTCGGGTGAAATTTGTATTTTTGGCGAATATTTTAAAGAAAAAATGGCCTTTTTCATGAAAACGTCGGCCGATTTTTTCAATAGCTTCCAGGTCTTTGGACCGATTGACTCGAAATTTCTCCCAGACGTGGTCCTATACTGGCTGAACGAGACACAGCAGTCCCCATTGGATTCGGGTGAAAATTGTATTTTTGGCGAATATTTTAGTGAGAGGGACAATGTTCCATGAGGCTGGCTTAAGGCTGAGGCTAGGGCTAGGGTTAGGGTTAGGGTTAGGGTTATGGGGCTAGGGTTAGGGTTATGGGGCTAGGGTTAGGGTTACGGTCGTCTTTTGACCGATTGACTCGAAATTGCACACGCATGTCCTCCTCACTGGTGGAATGAGGCTCGCCGGTTTTGGTTGGATTCCGGTGGAATTTGTATTTTTGGTGAATATTTTAAAGAAAAAAATGGCCTTTTTCATGAAAACGTCGGCCGATTTTTTCAATAGCTTCCAGGTCTTTGGACCGATTGACTCGAAATTTCTCCCAGACGTGGTCCTATACTGGCTGAACGAGACACAGCAGTCCCCATTGGATTCGGGTGAAATTTGTATTTTTGGCGAATATTTTAAAGAAAAAATGGCCTTTTTCATGAAAACGTCGGCCGATTTTTTCAATAGCTTCCAGGTCTTTGGACCGATTGACTCGAAATTTCTCCCAGACGTGGTCCTATACTGGCTGAACGAGACACAGCAGTCCCCATTGGATTCGGGTGAAATTTGTATTTTTGGCGAATATTTTAAAGAAAAAATGGCCTTTTTCATGAAAACGTCGGCCGATTTTTTCAATAGCTTCCAGGTCTTTGGACCGATTGACTCGAAATTTCTCCCAGACGTGGTCCTATACTGGCTGAACGAGACACAGCAGTCCCCATTGGATTCGGGTGAAATTTGTATTTTTGGCGAATATTTTAAAGAAAAAATGGCCTTTTTCATGAAAACGTCGGCCGATTTTTTCAATAGCTTCCAGGTCTTTGGACCGATTGACTCGAAATTTCTCCCAGACGTGGTCCTATACTGGCTGAACGAGACACAGCAGTCCCCATTGGATTCGGGTGAAATTTGTATTTTTGGCGAATATTTTAAAGAAAAAATGGCCTTTTTCATGAAAACGTCGGCCGATTTTTTCAATAGCTTCCAGGTCTTTGGACCGATTGACTCGAAATTTCTCCCAGACGTGGTCCTATACTGGCTGAACGAGACACAGCAGTCCCCATTGGATTCGGGTGAAATTTGTATTTTTGGCGAATATTTTAAAGAAAAAATGGCCTTTTTCATGAAAACGTCGGCCGATTTTTTCAATAGCTTCCAGGTCTTTGGACCGATTGACTCGAAATTTCTCCCAGACGTGGTCCTATACTGGCTGAACGAGACACAGCAGTCCCCATTGGATTCGGGTGAAATTTGTATTTTTGGCGAATATTTTAAAGAAAAAATGGCCTTTTTCATGAAAACGTCGGCCGATTTTTTCAATAGCTTCCAGGTCTTTGGACCGATTGACTCGAAATTTCTCCCAGACGTGGTCCTATACTGGCTGAACGAGACACAGCAGTCCCCATTGGATTCGGGTGAAATTTGTATTTTTGGCGAATATTTTAAAGAAAAAATGGCCTTTTTCATGAAAACGTCGGCCGATTTTTTCAATAGCTTCCAGGTCTTTGGACCGATTGACTCGAAATTTCTCCCAGACGTGGTCCTATACTGGCTGAACGAGACACAGCAGTCCCCATTGGATTCGGGTGAAAATTGTATTTTTGGCGAATATTTTAGTGAGAGGGACAATGTTCCATGAGGCTGGCTTAAGGCTGAGGCTAGGGCTAGGGTTAGGGTTAGGGTTAGGGTTATGGGGCTAGGGTTAGGGTTATGGGGCTAGGGTTAGGGTTACGGTCGTCTTTTGACCGATTGACTCGAAATTGCACACGCATGTCCTCCTCACTGGTGGAATGAGGCTCGCCGGTTTTGGTTGGATTCCGGTGGAATTTGTATTTTTGGTGAATATTTTAAAGAAAAAAATGGCCTTTTTCATGAAAACGTCGGCCGATTTTTTCAATAGCTTCCAGGTCTTTGGACCGATTGACTCGAAATTTCTCCCAGACGTGGTCCTATACTGGCTGAACGAGACACAGCAGTCCCCATTGGATTCGGGTGAAAATTGTATTTTTGGCGAATATTTTAGTGAGAGGGACAATGTTCCATGAGGCTGGCTTAAGGCTGAGGCTAGGGCTAGGGTTAGGGTCAGGGTTAGGGTTATGGGGCTAGGGTTAGGGTTATGGGGCTAGGGTTAGGGTTACGGTCGTCTTTTGACCGATTGACTCGAAATTGCACACGCATGTCCTCCTCACTGGTGGAATGAGGCTCGCCGGTTTTGGTTGGATTCGGGTGAAATTTGTATTTTTGGCGAATATTTTAAAGAAAAAATGGCCTTTTTCATGAAAACGTCGGCCGATTTTTTCAATAGCTTCCAGGTCTTTGGACCGATTGACTCGAAATTTCTCCCAGACGTGGTCCTATACTGGCTGAACGAGACACAGCAGTCCCCATTGGATTCGGGTGAAATTTGTATTTTTGGCGAATATTTTAAAGAAAAAATGGCCTTTTTCATGAAAACGTCGGCCGATTTTTTCAATAGCTTCCAGGTCTTTGGACCGATTGACTCGAAATTTCTCCCAGACGTGGTCCTATACTGGCTGAACGAGACACAGCAGTCCCCATTGGATTCGGGTGAAAATTGTATTTTTGGCGAATATTTTAGTGAGAGGGACAATGTTCCATGAGGCTGGCTTAAGGCTGAGGCTAGGGCTAGGGTTAGGGTTAGGGTTAGGGTTATGGGGCTAGGGTTAGGGTTATGGGGCTAGGGTTAGGGTTACGGTCGTCTTTTGACCGATTGACTCGAAATTGCACACGCATGTCCTCCTCACTGGTGGAATGAGGCTCGCCGGTTTTGGTTGGATTCCGGTGGAATTTGTATTTTTGGTGAATATTTTAAAGAAAAAAATGGCCTTTTTCATGAAAACGTCGGCCGATTTTTTCAATAGCTTCCAGGTCTTTGGACCGATTGACTCGAAATTTCTCCCAGACGTGGTCCTATACTGGCTGAACGAGACACAGCAGTCCCCATTGGATTCGGGTGAAATTTGTATTTTTGGCGAATATTTTAAAGAAAAAATGGCCTTTTTCATGAAAACGTCGGCCGATTTTTTCAATAGCTTCCAGGTCTTTGGACCGATTGACTCGAAATTTCTCCCAGACGTGGTCCTATACTGGCTGAACGAGACACAGCAGTCCCCATTGGATTCGGGTGAAATTTGTATTTTTGGCGAATATTTTAAAGAAAAAATGGCCTTTTTCATGAAAACGTCGGCCGATTTTTTCAATAGCTTCCAGGTCTTTGGACCGATTGACTCGAAATTTCTCCCAGACGTGGTCCTATACTGGCTGAACGAGACACAGCAGTCCCCATTGGATTCGGGTGAAATTTGTATTTTTGGCGAATATTTTAAAGAAAAAATGGCCTTTTTCATGAAAACGTCGGCCGATTTTTTCAATAGCTTCCAGGTCTTTGGACCGATTGACTCGAAATTTCTCCCAGACGTGGTCCTATACTGGCTGAACGAGACACAGCAGTCCCCATTGGATTCGGGTGAAATTTGTATTTTTGGCGAATATTTTAAAGAAAAAATGGCCTTTTTCATGAAAACGTCGGCCGATTTTTTCAATAGCTTCCAGGTCTTTGGACCGATTGACTCGAAATTTCTCCCAGACGTGGTCCTATACTGGCTGAACGAGACACAGCAGTCCCCATTGGATTCGGGTGAAATTTGTATTTTTGGCGAATATTTTAAAGAAAAAATGGCCTTTTTCATGAAAACGTCGGCCGATTTTTTCAATAGCTTCCAGGTCTTTGGACCGATTGACTCGAAATTTCTCCCAGACGTGGTCCTATACTGGCTGAACGAGACACAGCAGTCCCCATTGGATTCGGGTGAAATTTGTATTTTTGGCGAATATTTTAAAGAAAAAATGGCCTTTTTCATGAAAACGTCGGCCGATTTTTTCAATAGCTTCCAGGTCTTTGGACCGATTGACTCGAAATTTCTCCCAGACGTGGTCCTATACTGGCTGAACGAGACACAGCAGTCCCCATTGGATTCGGGTGAAATTTGTATTTTTGGCGAATATTTTAAAGAAAAAATGGCCTTTTTCATGAAAACGTCGGCCGATTTTTTCAATAGCTTCCAGGTCTTTGGACCGATTGACTCGAAATTTCTCCCAGACGTGGTCCTATACTGGCTGAACGAGACACAGCAGTCCCCATTGGATTCGGGTGAAAATTGTATTTTTGGCGAATATTTTAGTGAGAGGGACAATGTTCCATGAGGCTGGCTTAAGGCTGAGGCTAGGGATAGGGTTAGGGTTAGGGTTAGGGTTATGGGGCTAGGGTTAGGGTTATGGGGCTAGGGTTAGGGTTACGGTCGTCTTTTGACCGATTGACTCGAAATTGCACACGCATGTCCTCCTCACTGGTGGAATGAGGCTCGCCGGTTTTGGTTGGATTCCGGTGGAATTTGTATTTTTGGTGAATATTTTAAAGAAAAAAATGGCCTTTTTCATGAAAACGTCGGCCGATTTTTTCAATAGCTTCCAGGTCTTTGGACCGATTGACTCGAAATTTCTCCCAGACGTGGTCCTATACTGGCTGAACGAGACACAGCAGTCCCCATTGGATTCGGGTGAAAATTGTATTTTTGGCGAATATTTTAGTGAGAGGGACAATGTTCCATGAGGCTGGCTTAAGGCTGAGGCTAGGGCTAGGGTTAGGGTCAGGGTTAGGGTTATGGGGCTAGGGTTAGGGTTATGGGGCTAGGGTTAGGGTTACGGTCGTCTTTTGACCGATTGACTCGAAATTGCACACGCATGTCCGCCTCACTGGTGGAATGAGGCTCGCCGGTTTTGGTTGGATTCCGGTGGAATTTGTATTTTTGGTGAATATTTTAAAGAAAAAAATGGCCTTTTTCATGAAAACGTCGGCCGATTTTTTCAATAGCTTCCAGGTCTTTGGACCGATTGACTCGAAATTTCTCCCAGACGTGGTCCTATACTGGCTGAACGAGACACAGCAGTCCCCATTGGATTCGGGTGAAATTTGTATTTTTGGCGAATATTTTAAAGAAAAAATGGCCTTTTTCATGAAAACGTCGGCCGATTTTTTCAATAGCTTCCAGGTCTTTGGACCGATTGACTCGAAATTTCTCCCAGACGTGGTCCTATACTGGCTGAACGAGACACAGCAGTCCCCATTGGATTCGGGTGAAATTTGTATTTTTGGCGAATATTTTAAAGAAAAAATGGCCTTTTTCATGAAAACGTCGGCCGATTTTTTCAATAGCTTCCAGGTCTTTGGACCGATTGACTCGAAATTTCTCCCAGACGTGGTCCTATACTGGCTGAACGAGACACAGCAGTCCCCATTGGATTCGGGTGAAATTTGTATTTTTGGCGAATATTTTAGTGAGAGGGACAATGTTTCATGAGGCTGGCTTAAGGCTGAGGCTAGGGTTAGGGTTAGGGTTATGGGGCTAGGGTTAGGGTTATGGGGCTAGGGTTAGGGTTACGGTCGTCTTTTGACCGATTGACTCGAAATTGCACACGCATGTCCTCCTCACTGGTGGAATGAGGCTCGCCTGTTTTGGTTGGATTCGGGTGAAATTTGTATTTTTGGCGAATATTTTAAAGAAAAAATGGCCTTTTTCATGCAAACGTCGGCCGATTTTTTCAATAGCTTCCAGGTCTTTGGACCGATTGACTCGAAATTTCTCCCAGACGTGGTCCTATACTGGCTGAACGAGACACAGCAGTCCCCATTGGATTCGGGTGAAATTTGTATTTTTGGCGAATATTTTAAAGAAAAAATGGCCTTTTTCATGAAAACGTCGGCCGATTTTTTCAATAGCTTCCAGGTCTTTGGACCGATTGACTCGAAATTTCTCCCAGACGTGGTCCTATACTGGCTGAACGAGACACAGCAGTCCCCATTGGATTCAGGTGAAATTTGTATTTTTGGCGAATATTTTAAAGAAAAAATGGCCTTTTTCATGAAAACGTCGGCCGATTTTTTCAATAGCTTCCAGGTCTTTGGACCGATTGACTCGAAATTTCTCCCAGACGTGGTCCTATACTGGCTGAACGAGACACAGCAGTCCCCATTGGATTCGGGTGAAATTTGTATTTTTGGCGAATATTTTAAAGAAAAAATGGCCTTTTTCATGAAAACGTCGGCCGATTTTTTCAATAGCTTCCAGGTCTTTGGACCGATTGACTCGAAATTTCTCCCAGACGTGGTCCTATACTGGCTGAACGAGACACAGCAGTCCCCATTGGATTCGGGTGAAATTTGTATTTTTGGCGAATATTTTAAAGAAAAAATGGCCTTTTTCATGAAAACGTCGGCCGATTTTTTCAATAGCTTCCAGGTCTTTGGACCGATTGACTCGAAATTTCTCCCAGACGTGGTCCTATACTGGCTGAACGAGACACAGCAGTCCCCATTGGATTCGGGTGAAATTTGTATTTTTGGCGAATATTTTAAAGAAAAAATGGCCTTTTTCATGAAAACGTCGGCCGATTTTTTCAATAGCTTCCAGGTCTTTGGACCGATTGACTCGAAATTTCTCCCAGACGTGGTCCTATACTGGCTGAACGAGACACAGCAGTCCCCATTGGATTCGGGTGAAATTTGTATTTTTGGCGAATATTTTAGTGAGAGGGACAATGTTCCATGAGGCTGGCTTAAGGCTGAGGCTAGGGCTAGGGTTAGGGTTAGGGTTAGGGTTATGGGGCTAGGGTTAGGGTTATGGGGCTAGGGTTAGGGTTACGGTCGTCTTTTGACCGATTGACTCGAAATTGCACACGCATGTCCTCCTCACTGGTGGAATGAGGCTCGCCGGTTTGGTTGGATTCCGGTGGAATTTGTATTTTTGGTGAATATTTTAAAGAAAAAAATGGCCTTTTTCATGAAAACGTCGGCCGATTTTTTCAATAGCTTCCAGGTCTTTGGACCGATTGACTCGAAATTTCTCCCAGACGTGGTCCTATACTGGCTGAACGAGACACAGCAGTCCCCATTGGATTCGGGTGAAAATTGTATTTTTGGCGAATATTTTAGTGAGAGGGACAATGTTCCATGAGGCTGGCTTAAGGCTGAGGCTAGGGCTAGGGTTAGGGTCAGGGTTAGGGTTATGGGGCTAGGGTTAGGGTTATGGGGCTAGGGTTAGGGTTACGGTCGTCTTTTGACCGATTGACTCGAAATTGCACACGCATGTCCTCCTCACTGGTGGAATGAGGCTCGCCGGTTTTGGTTGGATTCCGGTGGAATTTGTATTTTTGGTGAATATTTTAAAGAAAAAAATGGCCTTTTTCATGAAAACATCGGCCGATTTTTTCAATAGCTTCCAGGTCTTTGGACCGATTGACTCGAAATTTCTCCCAGACGTGGTCCTATACTGGCTGAACGAGACACAGCAGTCCCCATTGGATTCGGGTGAAATTTGTATTTTTGGCGAATATTTTAAAGAAAAAATGGCCTTTTTCATGAAAACGTCGGCCGATTTTTTCAATAGCTTCCAGGTCTTTGGACCGATTGACTCGAAATTTCTCCCAGACGTGGTCCTATACTGGCTGAACGAGACACAGCAGTCCCCATTGGATTCGGGTGAAAATTGTATTTTTGGCGAATATTTTAAAGAAAAAATGGCCTTTTTCATGAAAACGTCGGCCGATTTTTTCAATAGCTTCCAGGTCTTTGGACCGATTGACTCGAAATTTCTCCCAGACGTGGTCCTATACTGGCTGAACGAGACACAGCAGTCCCCATTGGATTCGGGTGAAATTTGTATTTTTGGCGAATATTTTAGTGAGAGGGACAATGTTTCATGAGGCTGGCTTAAGGCTGAGGCTAGGGTTAGGGTTAGGGTTAGGGTTATGGGGCTAGGGTTAGGGTTATGGGGCTAGGGTTAGGGTTACGGTCGTCTTTTGACCGATTGACTCGAAATTGCACACGCATGTCCTCCTCACTGGTGGAATGAGGCTCGCCGGTTTTGGTTGGATTCGGGTGAAATTTGTATTTTTGGCGAATATTTTAAAGAAAAAATGGCCTTTTTCATGCAAACGTCGGCCGATTTTTTCAATAGCTTCCAGGTCTTTGGACCGATTGACTCGAAATTTCTCCCAGACGTGGTCCTATACTGGCTGAACGAGACACAGCAGTCCCCATTGGATTCGGGTGAAATTTGTATTTTTGGCGAATATTTTAAAGAAAAAATGGCCTTTTTCATGAAAACGTCGGCCGATTTTTTCAATAGCTTCCAGGTCTTTGGACCGATTGACTCGAAATTTCTCCCAGACGTGGTCCTATACTGGCTGAACGAGACACAGCAGTCCCCATTGGATTCGGGTGAAATTTGTATTTTTGGCGAATATTTTAAAGAAAAAATGGCCTTTTTCATGAAAACGTCGGCCGATTTTTTCAATAGCTTCCAGGTCTTTGGACCGATTGACTCGAAATTTCTCCCAGACGTGGTCCTATACTGGCTGAACGAGACACAGCAGTCCCCATTGGATTCGGGTGAAATTTGTATTTTTGGCGAATATTTTAGTGAGAGGGACAATGTTCCATGAGGCTGGCTTAAGGCTGAGGCTAGGGCTAGGGTTAGGGTTAGGGTTAGGGTTATGGGGCTAGGGTTAGGGTTATGGGGCTAGGGTTAGGGTTACGGTCGTCTTTTGACCGATTGACTCGAAATTGCACACGCATGTCCTCCTCACTGGTGGAATGAGGCTCGCCGGTTTTGGTTGGATTCCGGTGGAATTTGTATTTTTGGTGAATATTTTAAAGAAAAAAATGGCCTTTTTCATGAAAACGTCGGCCGATTTTTTCAATAGCTTCCAGGTCTTTGGACCGATTGACTCGAAATTTCTCCCAGACGTGGTCCTATACTGGCTGAACGAGACACAGCAGTCCCCATTGGATTCGGGTGAAAATTGTATTTTTGGCGAATATTTTAGTGAGAGGGACAATGTTCCATGAGGCTGGCTTAAGGCTGAGGCTAGGGCTAGGGTTAGGGTCAGGGTTAGGGTTATGGGGCTAGGGTTAGGGTTATGGGGCTAGGGTTAGGGTTACGGTCGTCTTTTGACCGATTGACTCGAAATTGCACACGCATGTCCTCCTCACTGGTGGAATGAGGATCGCCGGTTTTGGTTGGATTCCGGTGGAATTTGTATTTTTGGTGAATATTTTAAAGAAAAAAATGGCCTTTTTCATGAAAACGTCGGCCGATTTTTTCAATAGCTTCCAGGTCTTTGGACCGATTGACTCGAAATTTCTCCCAGACGTGGTCCTATACTGGCTGAACGAGACACAGCAGTCCCCATTGGATCCGGGTGAAATTTGTATTTTTGGCGAATATTTTAAAGAAAAAATGGCCTTTTTCATGAAAACGTCGGCCGATTTTTTCAATAGCTTCCAGGTCTTTGGACCGATTGACTCGAAATTTCTCCCAGACGTGGTCCTATACTGGCTGAACGAGACACAGCAGTCCCCATTGGATTCGGGTGAAATTTGTATTTTTGGCGAATATTTTAAAGAAAAAATGGCCTTTTTCATGAAAACGTCGGCCGATTTTTTCAATAGCTTCCAGGTCTTTGGACCGATTGACTCGAAATTTCTCCCAGACGTGGTCCTATACTGGCTGAACGAGACACAGCAGTCCCCATTGGATTCGGGTGAAATTTGTATTTTTGGCGAATATTTTAGTGAGAGGGACAATGTTTCATGAGGCTGGCTTAAGGCTGAGGCTAGGGTTAGGGTTAGGGTTAGGGTTATGGGGCTAGGGTTAGGGTTATGGGGCTAGGGTTAGGGTTACGGTCGTCTTTTGACCGATTGACTCGAAATTGCACACGCATGTCCTCCTCACTGGTGGAATGAGGCTCGCCGGTTTTGGTTGGATTCGGGTGAAATTTGTATTTTTGGCGAATATTTTAAAGAAAAAATGGCCTTTTTCATGCAAACGTCGGCCGATTTTTTCAATAGCTTCCAGGTCTTTGGACCGATTGACTCGAAATTTCTCCCAGACGTGGTCCTATACTGGCTGAACGAGACACAGCAGTCCCCATTGGATTCGGGTGAAATTTGTATTTTTGGCGAATATTTTAAAGAAAAAATGGCCTTTTTCATGAAAACGTCGGCCGATTTTTTCAATAGCTTCCAGGTCTTTGGACCGATTGACTCGAAATTTCTCCCAGACGTGGTCCTATACTGGCTGAACGAGACACAGCAGTCCCCATTGGATTCGGGTGAAATTTGTATTTTTGGCGAATATTTTAAAGAAAAAATGGCCTTTTTCATGAAAACGTCGGCCGATTTTTTCAATAGCTTCCAGGTCTTTGGACCGATTGACTCGAAATTTCTCCCAGACGTGGTCCTATACTGGCTGAACGAGACACAGCAGTCCCCATTGGATTCGGGTGAAATTTGTATTTTTGGCGAATATTTTAAAGAAAAAATGGCCTTTTTCATGAAAACGTCGGCCGATTTTTTCAATAGCTTCCAGGTCTTTGGACCGATTGACTCGAAATTTCTCCCAGACGTGGTCCTATACTGGCTGAACGAGACACAGCAGTCCCCATTGGATTCGGGTGAAAATTGTATTTTTGGCGAATATTTTAGTGAGAGGGACAATGTTCCATGAGGCTGGCTTAAGGCTGAGGCTAGGGCTAGGGTTAGGGTTAGGGTTAGGGTTATGGGGCTAGGGTTAGGGTTATGGGGCTAGGGTTAGTGTTACGGTCGTCTTTTGACCGATTGACTCGAAATTGCACACGCATGTCCTCCTCACTGGTGGAATGAGGCTCGCCGGTTTTGGTTGGATTCCGGTGGAATTTGTATTTTTGGTGAATATTTTAAAGAAAAAAATGGCCTTTTTCATGAAAACGTCGGCCGATTTTTTCAATAGCTTCCAGGTCTTTGGACCGATTGACTCGAAATTTCTCCCAGACGTGGTCCTATACTGGCTGAACGAGACACAGCAGTCCCCATTGGATTCGGGTGAAATTTGTATTTTTGGCGAATATTTTAGTGAGAGGGACAATGTTTCATGAGGCTGGCTTAAGGCTGAGGCTAGGGTTAGGGTTAGGGTTAGGGTTATGGGGCTAGGGTTAGGGTTATGGGGCTAGGGTTAGGGTTACGGTCGTCTTTTGACCGATTGACTCGAAATTGCATACGCATGTCCTCCTCACTGGTGGAATGAGGCTCGCCGGTTTTGGTTGGATTCTGGTGGAATTTGTATTTTTGGTGAATATTTAAAAGAAAAAAATGGCCTTTTTCATGAAAACATCGGCCGATTTTTTCAATAGCTTCCAGGTCTTTGGACCGATTGACTCGAAATTTCTCCCAGACGTGGTCCTATACTGGCTGAACGAGACACAGCAGTCCCCATTGGATTCGGGTGAAATTTGTATTTTTGGCGAATATTTTAGTGAGAGGGACAATGTTTCATGAGGCTGGCTTAAGGCTGAGGCTAGGGTTAGGGTTAGGGTTAGGGTTATGGGGCTAGGGTTAGGGTTATGGGGCTAGGGTTAGGGTTACGGTCGTCTTTTGACCGATTGACTCGAAATTGCACACGCATGTCCTCCTCACTGGTGGAATGAGGCTCGCCGGTTTTGGTTGGATTCCGGTGGAATTTGTATTTTTGGTGAATATTTTAAAGAAAAAAATGGCCTTTTTCATGAAAACGTCGGCCGATTTTTTCAATAGCTTCCAGGTCTTTGGACCGATTGACTCGAAATTTCTCCCAGACGTGGTCCTATACTGGCTGAACGAGACACAGCAGTCCCCATTGGATTCGGGTGAAATTTGTATTTTTGGCGAATATTTTACTGAGAGGGACAATGTTTCATGAGGCTGGCTTAAGGCTGAGGCTAGGGTTAGGGTTAGGGTTATGGGGGTAGGGTTAGGGTTACGGTCGTCTTTTGACCGATTGACTCGAAATTGCACACGCATGTCCTCCTCACTGGTGGAATGAGGCTCGCCGGTTTTGGTTGGATTCTGGTGGAATTTGTATTTTTGGTGAATATTTTAAAGAAAAAAATGGCCTTTTTCATGAAAACGTCGGCCGATTTTTTTCAATAGCTTCCAGGTCTTTGGACCGATTGACTCGAAATTTCTCCCAGACGTGGTCCTATACTGGCTGAACGAGACACAGCAGTCCCCATTGGATTCGGGTGAAATTTGTATTTTTGGCGAATATTTTAAAGAAAAAATGGCCTTTTTCATGAAAACGTCGGCCGATTTTTTCAATAGCTTCCAGGTCTTTGGACCGATTGACTCGAAATTTCTCCCAGACGTGGTCCTATACTGGCTGAACGAGACACAGCAGTCCCCATTGGATTCGGGTGAAATTTGTATTTTTGGCGAATATTTTAAAGAAAAAATGGCCTTTTTCATGAAAACGTCGGCCGATTTTTTCAATAGCTTCCAGGTCTTTGGACCGATTGACTCGAAATTTCTCCCAGACGTGGTCCTATACTGGCTGAACGAGACACAGCAGTCCCCATTGGATTCGGGTGAAATTTGTATTTTTGGCGAATATTTTAAAGAAAAAATGGCCTTTTTCATGAAAACGTCGGCCGATTTTTTCAATAGCTTCCAGGTCTTTGGACCGATTGACTCGAAATTTCTCCCAGACGTGGTCCTATACTGGCTGAACGAGACACAGCAGTCCCCATTGGATTCGGGTGAAATTTGTATTTTTGGCGAATATTTTAGTGAGAGGGACAATGTTTCATGAGGCTGGCTTAAGGCTGAGGCTAGGGTTAGGGTTAGGGTTAGGGTTATGGGGCTAGGGTTAGGGTTATGGGGGTAGGGTTAGGGTTACGGTCGTCTTTTGACCGATTGACTCGAAATTGCACACGCATGTCCTCCTCACTGGTGGAATGAGGCTCGCCGGTTTTGGTTGGATTCCGGTGGAATTTGTATTTTTGGTGAATATTTTAAAGAAAAAAATGGCCTTTTTCATGAAAACGTCGGCCGATTTTTTCAATAGCTTCCAGGTCTTTGGACCGATTGACTCGAAATTTCTCCCAGACGTGGTCCTATACTGGCTGAACGAGACACAGCAGTCCCCATTGGATTCGGGTGAAATTTGTATTTTTGGCGAATATTTTAGTGAGAGGGACAATGTTTCATGAGGCTGGCTTAAGGCTGAGGCTAGGGTTAGGGTTAGGGTTAGGGTTATGGGGCTAGGGTTAGGGTTACGGTCGTCTTTTGACCGATTGACTCGAAATTGCACACGCATGTCCTCCTCACTGGTGGAATGAGGCTCGCCGGTTTTGGTTGGATTCTGGTGGAATTTGTATTTTTGGTGAATATTTTAAAGAAAAAATGGCCTTTTTCATGAAAACGTCGGCCGATTTTTTCAATAGCTTCCAGGTCTTTGGACCGATTGACTCGAGATTTCTCCCAGGCGTGGTCCTATACTGGCTGAACGAGACACAGCAGTCCCCATTGGATTCGGGTGAAATTTGTATTTTTGGCGAATATTTTAAAGAAAAAATGCCCTTTTTCATGAAAACGTCGGCCGATTTTTTCAATCGCTTCCAGGTCTTTGGACCGATTGACTCGAAATTTCTCCCAGACGTGGTCCTATACTGGCTGAACGAGACACAGCAGTCCCCATCGGATTCGGGTGAAATTTGTATTTTTGGCGAATATTTTAGTGAGAGGGACAATGTTTCATGAGGCTGGCTTAAGGCTGAGGCTAGGGTTAGGGTTAGGGTTAGGGTTATAGGGCTAGGGTTAGGGGGCTAGGGTTAGGGTTACGGTCGTCTTTTGACCGATTGACTCGAAATTGCACACGCATGTCCTCCTCACTGGTGGAATGAGGCTCGCCGGTTTTGGTTGGATTCCGGTGGAATTTGTATTTTTGGTGAATATTTTAAAGAAAAAAATTGCCTTTTTCATGAAAACGTCGGCCGATTTTTTCAATAGCTTCCAGGTCTTTGGACCGATTGACTCGAAATTTCTCCCAGACGTGGTCCTATACTGGCTGAACGAGACACAGCAGTCCCCATTGGATTCGGGTGAAATTTGTATTTTTGGTGAATATTTTAAAGAAAAAATGGCCTTTTTCATGAAAACGTCGGCCGATTTTTTCAATAGCTTCCAGGTCTTTGGACCGATTGACTCGAAATTTCTCCCAGACGTGGTCCTATACTGGCTGAACGAGACACAGCAGGCCCCATTGGATTCGGGTGAAATTTGTATTTTTGGCGAATATTTTAGTGAGAGGGACAATGTTTCATGAGGCTGGCTTAAGGCTGAGGCTAGGGTTAGGGTTAGGGTTATGGGGCTAGGGTTAGGGTTATGGGGGTAGGGTTAGGGTTACGGTCGTCTTTGGACCGATTGACTCGAAATTGCACACGCATGTCCTCCTCACTGGTGGAATGAGGTTCGCCGGTTTTGGTTGGATTCTGGTGGAATTTGTATTTTTGGTGAATATTTTAAAGAAAAAAATGGCCTTTTTCATGAAAACGTCGGCCGATTTTTTCAATATCTTCCAGGTCTTTGGACCGATTGACTCGAAATTTCTCCCAGACGTGGTCCTATACTGGCTGAACGAGACACAGCAGTCCCCATTGGATTCAGGTGGAATTTGTATTTTTGGTGAATATTTTAGTGAAAGGGGGCCATTTTTCATGAAAACCTCGGCCGATTCTTTCAATAGCTTCCAGGTCTTTGGACCGATTGACTCGAAATTTCTCCCAGACGTGGTCCTATACTGGCTGAACGAGACACAGCAGTCCCCATTGGATTCGGGTGAAATTTGTATTTTTGGCGAATATTTTAAAGAAAAAATTGCCTTTTTCATGAAAACGTCGGCCGATTTTTTCAATAGCTTCCAGGTCTTTGGACCGATTGACTCGAAATTTCTCCCAGACGTGGTCCTATACTGGCTGAACGAGACACAGCAGTCCCCATTGGATTCGGGTGAAATTTGTATTTTTGGTGAATATTTTAAAGAAAAAATGGCCTTTTTCATGAAAACGTCGGCCGATTTTTTCAATAGCTTCCAGGTCTTTGGACCGATTGACTCGAAATTTCTCCCAGACGTGGTCCTATACTGGCTGAACGAGACACAGCAGGCCCCATTGGATTCGGGTGAAATTTGTATTTTTGGCGAATATTTTAGTGAGAGGGACAATGTTTCATGAGGCTGGCTTAAGGCTGAGGCTAGGGTTAGGGTTAGGGTTATGGGGCTAGGGTTAGGGTTATGGGGGTAGGGTTAGGGTTACGGTCGTCTTTGGACCGATTGACTCGAAATTGCACACGCATGTCCTCCTCACTGGTGGAATGAGGTTCGCCGGTTTTGGTTGGATTCTGGTGGAATTTGTATTTTTGGTGAATATTTTAAAGAAAAAAATGGCCTTTTTCATGAAAACGTCGGCCGATTTTTTCAATATCTTCCAGGTCTTTGGACCGATTGACTCGAAATTTCTCCCAGACGTGGTCCTATACTGGCTGAACGAGACACAGCAGTCCCCATTGGATTCAGGTGGAATTTGTATTTTTGGTGAATATTTTAGTGAAAGGGGGCCATTTTTCATGAAAACCTCGGCCGATTCTTTCAATAGCTTCCAGGTCTTTGGACCGATTGACTCGAAATTTCTCCCAGACGTGGTCCTATACTGGCTGAACGAGACACAGCAGTCCCCATTGGATTCGGGTGAAATTTGTATTTTTGGCGAATATTTTAAAGAAAAAATTGCCTTTTTCATGAAAACGTCGGCCGATTTTTTCAATAGCTTCCAGGTCTTTGGACCGATTGACTCGAAATTTCTCCCAGACGTGGTCCTATACTGGCTGAACGAGACACAGCAGTCCCCATTGGATTCGGGTGAAATTTGTATTTTTGGTGAATATTTTAAAGAAAAAATGGCCTTTTTCATGAAAACGTCGGCCGATTTTTTCAATAGCTTCCAGGTCTTTGGACCGATTGACTCGAAATTTCTCCCAGACGTGGTCCTATACTGGCTGAACGAGACACAGCAGGCCCCATTGGATTCGGGTGAAATTTGTATTTTTGGCGAATATTTTAGTGAGAGGGACAATGTTTCATGAGGCTGGCTTAAGGCTGAGGCTAGGGTTAGGGTTAGGGTTATGGGGCTAGGGTTAGGGTTATGGGGGTAGGGTTAGGGTTACGGTCGTCTTTGGACCGATTGACTCGAAATTGCACACGCATGTCCTCCTCACTGGTGGAATGAGGTTCGCCGGTTTTGGTTGGATTCTGGTGGAATTTGTATTTTTGGTGAATATTTTAAAGAAAAAAATGGCCTTTTTCATGAAAACGTCGGCCGATTTTTTCAATATCTTCCAGGTCTTTGGACCGATTGACTCGAAATTTCTCCCAGACGTGGTCCTATACTGGCTGAACGAGACACAGCAGTCCCCATTGGATTCAGGTGGAATTTGTATTTTTGGTGAATATTTTAGTGAAAGGGGGCCATTTTTCATGAAAACCTCGGCCGATTCTTTCAATAGCTTCCAGGTCTTTGGACCGATTGACTCGAAATTTCTCCCAGACGTGGTCCTATACTGGCTGAACGAGACACAGCAGTCCCTATTGGATTCGGGTGAAATTTGTATTTTTGGCGAATATTTTAAAGAAAAAATTGCCTTTTTCATGAAAACGTCGGCCGATTTTTTCAATAGCTTCCAGGTCTTTGGACCGATTGACTCAAAATTTCTCCCAGACGTGGTCCTATACTGGCTGAACGAGACACAGCAGTCCCCATTGGATTTGGGTGAAATTTGTATTTTTGGCGAATATTTTAAAGAAAAAATGGCCTTTTTCATGAAAACGTCGGCCGATTTTTTCAATAGCTTCCAGGTCTTTGGACCGATTGACTCGAAATTTCTCCCAGACGTGGTCCTATACTGGCTGAACGAGACACAGCAGTCCCCATTGGATTCGGGTGAAATTTGTATTTTTGGCGAATATTTTAAAGAAAAAATGGCCTTTTTCATGAAAACGTCGGCCGATTTTTTCAATAGCTTCCAGGTCTTTGGACCGATTGACTCGAAATTTCTCCCAGACGTGGTCCTATACTGGCTGAACGAGACACAGCAGTCCCCATTGGATTCGGGTGAAATTTGTATTTTTGGCGAATATTTTAAAGAAAAAATGGCCTTTTTCATGAAAACGTCGGCCGATTTTTTCAATAGCTTCCAGGTCTTTGGACCGATTGACTCGAAATTTCTCCCAGACGTGGTCCTATACTGGCTGAACGAGACACAGCAGTCCCCATTGGATTCGGGTGAAATTTGTATTTTTGGCGAATATTTTAAAGAAAAAATGGCCTTTTTCATGAAAACGTCGGCCGATTTTTTCAATAGCTTCCAGGTCTTTGGACCGATTGACTCGAAATTTCTCCCAGACGTGGTCCTATACTGGCTGAACGAGACACAGCAGTCCCCATTGGATTCGGGTGAAATTTGTATTTTTGGCGAATATTTTAAAGAAAAAATGGCCTTTTTCATGAAAACGTCGGCCGATTTTTTCAATAGCTTCCAGGTCTTTGGACCGATTGACTCGAAATTTCTCCCAGACGTGGTCCTATACTGGCTGAACGAGACACAGCAGTCCCCATTGGATTCGGGTGAAAATTGTATTTTTGGCGAATATTTTAGTGAGAGGGACAATGTTCCATGAGGCTGGCTTAAGGCTGAGGCTAGGGCTAGGGTTAGGGTTAGGGTTAGGGTTATGGGGCTAGGGTTAGGGTTATGGGGCTAGGGTTAGTGTTACGGTCGTCTTTTGACCGATTGACTCGAAATTGCACACGCATGTCCTCCTCACTGGTGGAATGAGGCTCGCCGGTTTTGGTTGGATTCCGGTGGAATTTGTATTTTTGGTGAATATTTTAAAGAAAAAAATGGCCTTTTTCATGAAAACGTCGGCCGATTTTTTCAATAGCTTCCAGGTCTTTGGACCGATTGACTCGAAATTTCTCCCAGACGTGGTCCTATACTGGCTGAACGAGACACAGCAGTCCCCATTGGATTCGGGTGAAATTTGTATTTTTGGCGAATATTTTAGTGAGAGGGACAATGTTTCATGAGGCTGGCTTAAGGCTGAGGCTAGGGTTAGGGTTAGGGTTAGGGTTATGGGGCTAGGGTTAGGGTTATGGGGCTAGGGTTAGGGTTACGGTCGTCTTTTGACCGATTGACTCGAAATTGCATACGCATGTCCTCCTCACTGGTGGAATGAGGCTCGCCGGTTTTGGTTGGATTCTGGTGGAATTTGTATTTTTGGTGAATATTTAAAAGAAAAAAATGGCCTTTTTCATGAAAACGTCGGCCGATTTTTTCAATAGCTTCCAGGTCTTTGGACCGATTGACTCGAAATTTCTCCCAGACGTGGTCCTATACTGGCTGAACGAGACACAGCAGTCCCCATTGGATTCGGGTGAAATTTGTATTTTTGGCGAATATTTTAGTGAGAGGGACAATGTTTCATGAGGCTGGCTTAAGGCTGAGGTTAGGGTTAGGGTTATGGGGCTAGGGTTAGGGTTATGGGACTAGGGTTAGGGTTACGGTCGTCTTTTGACCGATTGACTCGAAATTGCATACGCATGTCCTCCTCACTGGTGGAATGAGGCTCGCCGGTTTTGGTTGGATTCTGGTGGAATTTGTATTTTTGGTGAATATTTAAAAGAAAAAAATGGCCTTTTTCATGAAAACATCGGCCGATTTTTTCAATAGCTTCCAGGTCTTTGGACCGATTGACTCGAAATTTCTCCCAGACGTGGTCCTATACTGGCTGAACGAGACACAGCAGTCCCCATTGGATTCGGGTGAAATTTGTATTTTTGGCGAATATTTTAAAGAAAAAATTGCCTTTTTCATGAAAACGTCGGCCGATTTTTTCAATAGCTTCCAGGTCTTTGGACCGATTGACTCGAAATTTCTCCCAGACGTGGTCCTATACTGGCTGAACGAGACACAGCAGTCCCCATTGGATTTGGGTGAAATTTGTATTTTTGGCGAATATTTTAAAGAAAAAATGGCCTTTTTCATGAAAACGTCGGCCGATTTTTTCAATAGCTTCCAGGTCTTTGGACCGATTGACTCGAAATTTCTCCCAGACGTGGTCCTATACTGGCTGAACGAGACACAGCAGTCCCCATTGGATTCGGGTGAAATTTGTATTTTTGGCGAATATTTTAAAGAAAAAATGGCCTTTTTCATGAAAACGTCGGCCGATTTTTTCAATAGCTTCCAGGTCTTTGGACCGATTGACTCGAAATTTCTCCCAGACGTGGTCCTATACTGGCTGAACGAGACACAGCAGTCCCCATTGGATTCGGGTGAAATTTGTATTTTTGGCGAATATTTTAGTGAGAGGGACAATGTTTCATGAGGCTGGCTTAAGGCTGAGGCTAGGGTTAGGGTTATGGGGCTAGGGTTAGGGTTATGGGGCTAGGGTTAGGGTTACGGTCGTCTTTTGACCGATTGACTCGAAATTGCATACGCATGTCCTCCTCACTGGTGGAATGAGGCTCGCCGGTTTTGGTTGGATTCTGGTGGAATTTGTATTTTTGGTGAATATTTTAAAGAAAAAAATGGCCTTTTTCATGAAAACGTCGGCCGATTTTTTCAATCGCTTCCAGGTCTTTGGACCGATTGACTCGAAATTTCTCCCAGACGTGGTCCTATACTGGCTGAACGAGACACAGAAGTCCCCATCGGATTCGGGTGAAATTTGTATTTTTGGCGAATATTTTAGTGAGAGGGACAATGTTTCATGAGGCTGGCTTAAGGCTGAGGCTAGGGTTAGGGTTAGGGTTAGGGTTATAGGGCTAGGGTTAGGGGGCTAGGGTTAGGGTTACGGTCGTCTTTGGACCGATTGACTCGAAATTGCACACGCATGTCCTCCTCACTGGTGGAATGAGGTTCGCCGGTTTTGGTTGGATTCTGGTGGAATTTGTATTTTTGGTGAATATTTTAAAGAAAAAAATGGCCTTTTTCATGAAAACGTCGGCCGATTTTTTCAATATCTTCCAGGTCTTTGGACCGATTGACTCGAAATTTCTCCCAGACGTGGTCCTATACTGGCTGAACGAGACACAGCAGTCCCCATTGGATTCAGGTGGAATTTGTATTTTTGGTGAATATTTTAGTGAAAGGGGGCCATTTTTCATGAAAACCTCGGCCGATTCTTTCAATAGCTTCCAGGTCTTTGGACCGATTGACTCGAAATTTCTCCCAAACGTGGTCCTATACTGGCTGAACGAGACACAGCAGTCCCCATTGGATTCGGGTGGAATTTGTGTTTTTGGTGAATATTTTAGTGAAAGTGGGCCATTTTTCATGAAACCCTCGGCCGATTTTTTCAATAGCTTCCAGGTCTTTGGACCGATTGACTCGAAATTTCTCCCAGACGTGGTCCTATACTGGCTGAACGAGACACAGCAGGCCCCATTGGATTCGGGTGAAATTTGTATTTTTGGCGAATATTTTAGTGATAGGGACAATGTTTCATGAGGCTGGCTTAAGGCTGAGGCTAGGGTTAGGGTTAGGGTTAGGGTTATGGGGCTAGGGTTAGGGTTATGGGGGTAGGGTTAGGGTTACGGTCGTCTTTTGACCGATTGACTCGAAATTGCACACGCATGTCCTCCTCACTGGTGGAATGAGGCTCGCCGGTTTTGGTTGGATTCTGGTGGAATTTGTATTTTTGGTGAATATTTTAAAGAAAAAAATGGCCTTTTTCATGAAAACGTCGGCCGATTTTTTCAATAGCTTCCAGGTCTTTGGACCGATTGACTCGAAATTTCTCCCAGACGTGGTCCTATACTGGCTGAACGAGACACAGCAGGCCCCATTGGATTCGGGTGAAATTTGTATTTTTGGCGAATATTTTAGTGAGAGGGACAATGTTTCATGAGGCTGGCTTAAGGCTGAGGCTAGGGTTAGGGTTAGGGTTAGGGTTATGGGGCTAGGGTTAGGGTTATGGGGGTAGGGTTAGGGTTACGGTCGTCTTTTGACCGATTGACTCGAAATTGCACACGCATGTCCTCCTCACTGGTGGAATGAGGCTCGCCGGTTTTGGTTGGATTCTGGTGGAATTTGTATTTTTGGTGAATATTTTAAAGAAAAAAATGGCCTTTTTCATGAAAACGTCGGCCGATTTTTTCAATAGCTTCCAGGTCTTTGGACCGATTGACTCGAAATTTCTCCCAGACGTGGTCCTATACTGGCTGAACGAGACACAGCAGTCTCCATTGGATTCGGGTGAAATTTGTATTTTTGGCGAATATTTTAAAGAAAAAAATGGCCTTTTTCATGAAAACGTCGGCCGATTTTTTCAATAGCTTCCAGGTCTTTGGACCGATTGACTCGAAATTTCTCCCAGACGTGGTCCTATACTGGCTGAACGAGACACAGCAGTCTCCATTGGATTCGGGTGAAATTTGTATTTTTGGCGAATATTTTAGTGAGAGGGACAATGTTTCATGAGGCTGGCTTAAGGCTGAGGCTAGGGTTAGGGTTAGGGTTAGGGTTATGGGGCTAGGGTTAGGGTTATGGGGGTAGGGTTAGGGTTACGGTCGTCTTTTGACCGATTGACTCGAAATTGCACACGCATGTCCTCCTCACTGGTGGAATGAGGCTCGCCGGTTTTGGTTGGATTCTGGTGGAATTTGTATTTTTGGTGAATATTTTAAAGAAAAAAATGGCCTTTTTCATGAAAACGTCGGCCGATTTTTTCAATAGCTTCCAGGGCTTTGGACCGATTGACTCGAAATTTCTCCCAGACGTGGTCCTATACTGGCTGAACGAGACACAGCAGTCTCCATTGGATTCGGGTGAAATTTGTATTTTTGGCGAATATTTTAAAGAAAAAAATGGCCTTTTTCAATCAAACGTCGGCCGATTTTTTCAATAGCTTCCAGGTCTTTGGACCGATTGACTCGAAATTTCTCCCAGACGTGGTCCTATACTGGCTGAACGAGACACAGCAGTCTCCATTGGATTCGGGTGAAATTTGTATTTTTGGCGAATATTTTAAAGAAAAAAATGGCCTTTTTCATGAAAACGTCGGCCGATTTTTTCAATAGCTTCCAGGTCTTTGGACCGATTGACTCGAAATTTCTCCCAGACGTGGTCCTATACTGGCTGAACGAGACACAGCAGTCTCCATTGGATTCGGGTGAAATTTGTATTTTTGGCGAATATTTTAAAGAAAAAAATGGCCTTTTTCATGAAAACGTCGGCCGATTTTTTCAATAGCTTCCAGGTCTTTGGACCGATTGACTCGAAATTTCTCCCAGACGTGGTCCTATACTGGCTGAACGAGACACAGCAGTCCCCATTGGATTCGGGTGAAATTTGTATTTTTGGCGAATATTTTAAAGAAAAAATGCCCTTTTTCATGAAAACGTCGGCCGATTTTTTCAATAGCTTCCAGGTCTTTGGACCGATTGACTCGAAATTTCTCCCAGACGTGGTCCTATACTGGCTGAACGAGACACAGCAGTCCCCATTGGATTCGGGTGAAATTTGTATTTTTGGCGAATATTTTAGTGAGAGGGACAATGTTTCATGAGGCTGGCTTAAGGCTGAGGCTAGGGTTAGGGTTAGGGTTAGGGTTATGGGGCTAGGGTTAGGGTTATGGGGGTAGGGCTAGGGTTACGGTCGTCTTTTGACCGATTGACTCGAAATTGCACACGCATGTCCTCCTCACTGGTGGAATGAGGTTCGCCGGTTTTGGTTGGATTCTGGTGGAATTTGTATTTTTGGTGAATATTTTAAAGAAAAAAATGGCCTTTTTCATGAAAACGTCGGCCGATTTTTTCAATAGCTTCCAGGTCTTTGGACCGATTGACTCGAAATTTCTCCCAGACGTGGTCCTATACTGGCTGAACGAGACACAGCAGTCTCCATTGGATTCGGGTGAAATTTGTATTTTTGGCGAATATTTTAAAGAAAAAAATGGCCTTTTTCATGAAAACGTCGGCCGATTTTTTCAATAGCTTCCAGGTCTTTGGACCGATTGACTCGAAATTTCTCCCAGACGTGGTCCTATACTGGCTGAACGAGACACAGCAGTCTCCATTGGATTCGGGTGAAATTTGTATTTTTGGCGAATATTTTAGTGAGAGGGACAATGTTTCATGAGGCTGGCTTAAGGCTGAGGCTAGGGTTAGGGTTAGGGTTAGGGTTATGGGGCTAGGGTTAGGGTTATGGGGGTAGGGTTAGGGTTACGGTCGTCTTTTGACCGATTGACTCGAAATTGCACACGCATGTCCTCCTCACTGGTGGAATGAGGCTCGCCGGTTTTGGTTGGATTCTGGTGGAATTTGTATTTTTGGTGAATATTTTAAAGAAAAAAATGGCCTTTTTCATGAAAACGTCGGCCGATTTTTTCAATAGCTTCCAGGGCTTTGGACCGATTGACTCGAAATTTCTCCCAGACGTGGTCCTATACTGGCTGAACGAGACACAGCAGTCTCCATTGGATTCGGGTGAAATTTGTATTTTTGGCGAATATTTTAAAGAAAAAAATGGCCTTTTTCAATCAAACGTCGGCCGATTTTTTCAATAGCTTCCAGGTCTTTGGACCGATTGACTCGAAATTTCTCCCAGACGTGGTCCTATACTGGCTGAACGAGACACAGCAGTCTCCATTGGATTCGGGTGAAATTTGTATTTTTGGCGAATATTTTAAAGAAAAAAATGGCCTTTTTCATGAAAACGTCGGCCGATTTTTTCAATAGCTTCCAGGTCTTTGGACCGATTGACTCGAAATTTCTCCCAGACGTGGTCCTATACTGGCTGAACGAGACACAGCAGTCTCCATTGGATTCGGGTGAAATTTGTATTTTTGGCGAATATTTTAAAGAAAAAAATGGCCTTTTTCATGAAAACGTCGGCCGATTTTTTCAATAGCTTCCAGGTCTTTGGACCGATTGACTCGAAATTTCTCCCAGACGTGGTCCTATACTGGCTGAACGAGACACAGCAGTCCCCATTGGATTCGGGTGAAATTTGTATTTTTGGCGAATATTTTAAAGAAAAAATGCCCTTTTTCATGAAAACGTCGGCCGATTTTTTCAATAGCTTCCAGGTCTTTGGACCGATTGACTCGAAATTTCTCCCAGACGTGGTCCTATACTGGCTGAACGAGACACAGCAGTCCCCATTGGATTCGGGTGAAATTTGTATTTTTGGCGAATATTTTAGTGAGAGGGACAATGTTTCATGAGGCTGGCTTAAGGCTGAGGCTAGGGTTAGGGTTAGGGTTAGGGTTATGGGGCTAGGGTTAGGGTTATGGGGGTAGGGCTAGGGTTACGGTCGTCTTTTGACCGATTGACTCGAAATTGCACACGCATGTCCTCCTCACTGGTGGAATGAGGTTCGCCGGTTTTGGTTGGATTCTGGTGGAATTTGTATTTTTGGTGAATATTTTAAAGAAAAAAATGGCCTTTTTCATGAAAACGTCGGCCGATTTTTTCAATATCTTCCAGGTCTTTGGACCGATTGACTCGAAATTTCTCCCAGACGTGGTCCTATACTGGCTGAACGAGACACAGCAGTCCCCATTGGATTCAGGTGGAATTTGTATTTTTGGTGAATATTTTAGTGAAAGGGGGCCATTTTTCATGAAAACCTCGGCCGATTCTTTCAATAGCTTCCAGGTCTTTGGACCGATTGACTCGAAATTTCTCCCAAACGTGGTCCTATACTGGCTGAACGAGACACAGCAGTCCCCATTGGATTCGGGTGGAATTTGTATTTTTGGTGAATATTTTAAAGAAAAGCGGCCATTTTTCATGAAAACCTCGGCCGATTCTTTCAATAGCTTCCAGGTCTTTGGACCGATTGACTCGAAATTTCTCCCAAACGTGGTCCTATACTGGCTGAACGAGACACAGCAGTCCCCATTGGATTCGGGTGGAATTTGTGTTTTTGGTGAATATTTTAGTGAAAGTGGGCCATTTTTCATGAAACCCTCGGCCGATTTTTTCAATAGCTTCCAGGTCTTTGGACCGATTGACTCGAAATTTCTCCCAGACGTGGTCCTATACTGGCTGAACGAGACACAGCAGGCCCCATTGGATTCGGGTGAAATTTGTATTTTTGGCGAATATTTTAGTGAGAGGGACAATGTTTCATGAGGCTGGCTTAAGGCTGAGGCTAGGGTTAGGGTTAGGGTTAGGGTTATGGGGCTAGGGTTAGGGTTATGGGGGTAGGGTTAGGGTTACGGTCGTCTTTTGACCGATTGACTCGAAATTGCACACGCATGTCCTCCTCACTGGTGGAATGAGGCTCGCCGGTTTTGGTTGGATTCTGGTGGAATTTGTATTTTTGGTGAATATTTTAAAGAAAAAAATGGCCTTTTTCATGAAAACGTCGGCCGATTTTTTCAATAGCTTCCAGGTCTTTGGACCGATTGACTCGAAATTTCTCCCAGACGTGGTCCTATACTGGCTGAACGAGACACAGCAGTCTCCATTGGATTCGGGTGAAATTTGTATTTTTGGCGAATATTTTAAAGAAAAAAATGGCCTTTTTCATGAACACGTCGGCCGATTTTTTCAATAGCTTCCAGGTCTTTGGACCGATTGACTCGAAATTTCTCCCAGACGTGGTCCTATACTGGCTGAACGAGACACAGCAGTCCCCATTGGATTCGGGTGAAATTTGTATTTTTGGCGAATATTTTAAAGAAAAAATGCCCTTTTTCATGAAAACGTCGGCCGATTTTTTCAATAGCTTCCAGGTCTTTGGACCGATTGACTCGAAATTTCTCCCAGACGTGGTCCTATACTGGCTGAACGAGACACAGCAGTCCCCATTGGATTCAGGTGGAATTTGTATTTTTGGTGAATATTTTAGTGAAAGGGGGCCATTTTTCATGAAAACCTCGGCCGATTCTTTCAATAGCTTCCAGGTCTTTGGACCGATTGACTCGAAATTTCTCCCAAACGTGGTCCTATACTGGCTGAACAAGACACAGCAGTCCCCATTGGATTCGGGTGGAATTTGTATTTTTGGTGAATATTTTAAAGAAAAGCGGCCATTTTTCATGAAAACCTCGGCCGATTCTTTCAATAGCTTCCAGGTCTTTGGACCGATTGACTCGAAATTTCTCCCAAACGTGGTCCTATACTGGCTGAACGAGACACAGCAGTCCCCATTGGATTCGGGTGGAATTTGTGTTTTTGGTGAATATTTTAGTGAAAGTGGGCCATTTTTCATGAAACCCTCGGCCGATTTTTTCAATAGCTTCCAGGTCTTTGGACCGATTGACTCGAGATTTCTCCCAAACGTGGTCCTATACTGGCTGAACGAGACACAGCAGTCCCCATTGGATTCGGGTGGAATTTGTGTTTTTGGTGAATATTTTAGTGAAAGTGGGCCATTTTTCATGAAACCCTCGGCCGATTTTTTCAATAGCTCCCAGGTCTTTAGACCGATTGACTCAAGATTTCTCCCAAACGTGGTCCTATACTGGCTGAACGAGACACAGCAGTCCCCATTGGATTCGGGTGGAATTTGTATTTTTGGTGAATATTTTAAAGAAAAGCGGCCATTTTTCATGAAAACCTCGGCCGATTTTTTCAATAGCTTCCAGGTCTTTGGACCGATTGACTCGAAATTTCTCCCAAACGTGGTCCTATACTGGCTGAACGAGACACAGCAGTCCCCATTGGATTCGGGTGGAATTTGTGTTTTTGGTGAATATTTTAGTGAAAGTGGGCCATTTTTCATGAAACCCTCGGCCGATTTTTTCAATAGCTTCCAGGTCTTTAGACCGATTGACTCAAGATTTCTCCCAAACGTGGTCCTATACTGGCTGAACGAGACACAGCAGTCCCCATTGGATTCAGGTGGAATTTGTATTTTTGGTGAATATTTTAGTGAAAGGGGGCCATTTTTCATGAAAACCTCGGCCGATTCTTTCAATAGCTTCCAGGTCTTTGGACCGATTGACTCGAAATTTCTCCCAAACGTGGTCCTATACTGTCTGAACGAGACACAGCAGTCCCCATTGGATTCGGGTGGAATTTGTATTTTTGGTGAATATTTTAAAGAAAAGCAGCCATTTTTCATGAAAACCTCTGCCGATTTTTTCAATAGCTTCCAGGTCTTTGGACCAATTGACTCGAAATTTCTCCCAAACATCGTCCTATACTGGCTGAACGAGACATAGCAGTTTTTAATGGATTTTAGTGGAATTTGTATTTTTCATGAATATTTTACAGAAAAGCAGCCATTTTTCATGAAAACATCAGCCGATTTTTTTCAATAGCTTCCAGGTCATTTGATCGATTGACTCAAAATCGATCACAAATGTTGTCCTATACTGGCTGAATGAGACACACCTGTTTTCATTGGAATTTTAGTGGAATTTCTATTTTTTATGAATATTTAATGAAAAACCATAATTTTAGTGAATACACCAGCCGTTTTTTTCACTAGCTTCCAGGTCATTTTAGCCATATTTTCATAAAAAATAAGGATTTTTCTTTCAGTTCACTAAAATTATTGCACTTTTCTCGCTTTCTATACTTGTGCACCAGAGGGGCTCAACAAGAAGTCATGCGAGAGGGGGAACTGCACCATCAAACTTAGAGGCAAAAGGCCACTTATTAGGCTGCTGTACATTGACAATGAGAACAGGCTGGAAACTTCTGAGAAGAAGTGAAATTCTGAAAGGATAATCCAAATTACTTTGTTGATTCCCTGGCTTTTCATCTTTCAGCAGGTCTAAAAATGTAATTTTTCCAGTATCTTGGTTCATCTATGCTAGAGATCAGCGTGATAGCATCATCCTCACAGAGCTGTTAGTGTGGCCGTAGACTCAGTCTTGTTTTTCAATGATTTACATCAACAAAATGGCTTAAAGTTGTTGTGGCCCAGGTTATCTTTTAGTTACATTTTCACATTACCAAAACAGAGCTTTAAAGAAGAGTTCTCTGCTCGGCTCGGCTTCAAGCTGCTGTAAACCACCTGATATGAGGTTGCCTCAAGCAAACTGTACAATCCCAATATATCACAGCACACAGATGTGTTCGCAAACATTTCACAACAGGTCAGGCTGACAGATGTGTGATTTAGTGTTTTGTTGTTGTTGTTGTTCTTTTTTGTGCAGCAAAAGCAGAACTTTCCAACTTTTCCCTCAGCTTTATCTGGAAGGTAATCTGCCTCGATACTGAACATCCCGGCCTGCTTGTTGTATGTAAAATCCTGAAAAATACATTGTTCTGTTTAGCTACAGTATCTTATATGTTTTTTTAAGGTATAATGAGATGATACAACACATCTGGTCACTTGTCAGTATGTGATTGTTTGGTTGTGATGCCAGCTGGGTGTGTACACAATATCTGCATGGATCATTGACAAAGAGGATTTTTATTGCACATTTGTGTCTTTTCCTATAAAATAAAAATGGATCTCAGGATTCTTATTTCTTTTCTTCTTTGCATCAGGTAACAGGTTATCTTTAACAGTTCAGCCTGAAAACATAGACAATCAATAACTATTGAAACTAATGTTTAAATAATGCAAAACCTGTATCGACGGAACGTAAAGGGAAGCGCACAAGGAAAGCAGACACATTCAAACAAATTCAAACCCTTGTCTTAATATGGTGCTTTAAATTTAAATGTATGACTTCACATATATTGTAGATGCATTGACTCATATATTATGGCTGCAGCAGTGTCATCTCTCATTACTCTCAGCCACCTCGGCAAGGGGGAGATGGTAGTGTTGACTCCCCCTTCCCCACCAGCCCATCAGGAGAGAGACTGGGCATGGAAATGTCACTCCCGACGAGATCTTAATTAACACACTCAATCATGAGTTTGCAGCAGCCAACACGAAGATCCATGAAGAACCATTTTACTATTAAATGAAGCACGCTCTTAGGTGCACAAACACATCTTTTCATTCAGAGAAATCACAAAGCAGCTCCTTTCATGTTTCCTCACACCTTGCGTATCTCCGCTTACTTTCTCATTTTTTAGACTAGTCTGTTTGCCTCTGAGGTTGAAGGCAGGGAAGATGCATCATTTGAAGGCCAGTGGGTCTCATTCACTCCCCACTTACCAAGCAAAGTCGTGGTCCGACTGGGGTTGTTGGAGTCTTTTTTATGCACCTGAATCATAAAAAATGTTCTCCCGCTCAACCATCTCGGCTGCCTCTCCTTTTTTTTCCATCCTCCCTCTGAGGAATTCAATGAGACAGGAAAGATAGATGTTCAGGACGGTTGCAGGAGTGATGCGTATCCCTTTTTTTCCGAGGAAATGGATGGCTGCTGTGTCGCCCACAGTCATTTAGCATCAGGCAGCCTATTGTGCGGCTTATCGCATGTAATCAATCACACGTACAGTATGGATTCTGAATTATAAACCAAAGCACTTCTCATTAAGCTCTGACCATTAGTTGTAAAAACAAACTCGGAAAATCTATTTCTTTTGCCTCATAATCACACTGTGGTGACTATGTGGCACAGAGACACATAAAGCCCTCAGTACTTAATGCAAGCAGGACCACTGACAGCCCATACATATATTATTTGTCACTTCTGTTCTGCAGGGCGCTCATTAAATGTTTTATTCAGCCACGCCAATTACGGCAGGCAACCCAGTTAAGGGACTTACTGCTAATGAAGCTGCGTGTTAATCTACACTGTCTGCATCAGATATCAAAAAAGTTTTCACTTCCCCTCTGCGTGTTTCTCCTCAAACTTCCGGGGCCGGTTTAATGATATGGTGCAAGAATGAAAATGTCTCGTTTTCAATTTGTGGAAACGAGAAAATTGCTCTTGTGGTTTTGTTTTGAGATGCGTTAAGACAGACAAAATGACAAAACGGCTCCTAGAGTGTAATTTATGATAAGGTAGGGAGGGAAAAACATAAATATTGTTTATGGTTTGATTTTCAATAATTCTAAAGTACACCGTATTCCATGGCCTGTGGCTTTAGAGCACGCTTCACAGCCTGAGAGAAAAACTAATAAAGGCTAGCTTTATGTCCTGTGAAATTAAATTCAACTTACAGCCATATATATTTTTGTCCATTTGTTTCTACGCCTTCCTTGCTATCCCGCCTCGTGAAATACACATACATCACAATGCACCTTTTAGATTTCTTTATCTGCTGTGCATATTTTGTTTTATGATATATTCAGTGGCCTGAGAAACTGAGAAACAGAGAGCAGTTAATGTTATGGTCTGGTAGTAGTTTGTTGATTTATGGGCGCACAATAGGCCCTTGTAGAAACGCAGGGGCTGTAAGATATTTGTTGTCCTCCTGCTGTTGTGAGAGTCATCGTTAGCTTAGAAAGAAAGTAATCAGATGGCTGTCTCTGTGGTCTAACAAACTGCCCCCAGCAGCTCTCTCTATCCCCTTCTGCTTCTCAACGAGTGTTGGGGCCCCGTGGCTGCAGGATGAGCTGCTGTAATTCTGGACCTGATCTCTCCCCTGTCTCTCCCTCACTTTAGACCACTCTCTTTCCTGAGTTGTAACAGGGAAAACTCTTCGCTAGTGCACTGACTGTCCCCAAAAACAACCTAACATCTTCAGTGTGTAGAGCAGGAGTCAGTGTTTTCTCTCTTGTCCTGTTTTATGTATTTAGCAATCATATCTTTTATTATAGAGGTCTTAATAGGCAAGCATGTCACAATTGGGTTTGGATGATGTCTAACACTGTCCACAGCAAAACATTGTGATGGACGCTGACATCGTTGAATCGTTAATCACAAGGTGATTAATTTCTGATATTTGCATGATTGTAGTGGGTGGAAACATATTACTTTGCAATGCATTGTCTTCTGATGATTTTCTGTAGATTCAGTTAAACTTTACATACACATAGAGACCTGATAATGTTAGAAATGCTGCAACAAATTAAATTAGGTGTGTTTCCATCAGCTGATTGAAGCAAATAAATTGTCTACCTGAGGACAAGGAAAAAAACAGACATTGATGCTGTTGGGCAGGTTCTTTTATTCCAACCTTTATTTTTTATTTTTTTACTAGTGGCATCAAATAAACATAAAAGACAATTTAATCTTGATTATTTGTATCATTTTATATGTATGACAACTAGTCGTCAACTAACTGCTATAATTTAATGTTCATGACAGCTCTATTCATGGGTCCTCTTTAACCTGACCTAGGACTTTGCACAGGTTCAAACTATTTTCATTCAAACAGTTCTGATCATTTGATGCATCATAATCACTGAGGGAGAAAGATGTGTTTTTTTAGGCTAGATGGTGAGTGTGAGCTGTGAAATGCAGAGAAAGATTAAATGTGTTGCTGCCGGGCTCATTAATTGGCGGATCATCGCGCTGCTGCCAGAGTTGGTGTTTTTGGGTCGGTTTGGGTCGACCGCATCTTGGATCAGATCTAATTATCCTCATGTCTATTTGAGACCAGGTCACACTGCCCTCTTTTGGGTCATCAGGTCCATATTTGATAAAACTACTTTATGCATGAGTTTAGGTTTCAACAGTTTTTTTCACAGGCACATATCACAAGTTTTGCACCCGTTTTGCCGAATAGATCAACCAGCACAT
>NW_028175110.1:0-54149 GCF_965226575.1 Pagrus pagrus
ACCAGGTTTACTAGCCTGAACTGGTTGAATTTGGATCTTCTTCATGGCAAAGGAGTTTTTACCTGGAATTTCATTCATTAAAGGTGAAAAGTGGCTTATGTCAAAAATGAGGCGTTTCAGAGCGATTGGAGGCTGTTTTAGCGCTGAAAAGTGGCTTATGTGAAAAATGAGCGTTTCAGAGCGAGAGCAGCCTGTTTTTGCACTAAGCTGCATTTCACTGAAAAAAGGTCTTTCAAACAGGTTTACTAGCCTGAACTGGTGAATTTGGATCTTCTTCATGGCAAAGGAGTTTTTACCTGGAATTTCATTCATTAAAGGTGAAAAGTGGCTTATGTCAAAAATGAGCGTTTCAGAGCGATTGGAGGCTGTTTTAGCACTGTACAGTCGCCTAAGGCTGAAAAGTGGCTTATGTCAAAAATGAGCGTTTCAGAGCGATTGGAGGCTGTTTTAGCGCTGAAAAGTGGCTTATGTGAAAAATGAGCGTTTCAGAGCGAGAGCAGCCTGTTTTTGCACTAAGCTGCATTTCACTGAAAAAAGGTCTTTCAAACAGGTTTACTAGCCTGAACTGGTTGAATTTGGATCTTCTTCATGGCAAATGAGTTTTTACCTGGAATTTAATTCATTAAGGCTGAAAAGTGGGTTATGTCAAAAATGAGCGTTTCAGAGCGAGAGGAGGCTGTTTAGCACTGTACAGTCGCCTAAGGCTGAAAAGTGGCTTATGTGAAAATGAGCGTTTCAGAGCGAGAGCAGCCTGTTTTTGCACTAAGCTGCATTTCACTGAAAAAAGGTCTTTCAACCAGGTTTACTAGCCTGAACTGCATGAATTTGGATCTTCTTCATGGCAAAGGAGTTTTTACCTGGAATTTCATTCATTAAAGGTGAAAAAGTGCTTATGTCAAAAATGAGCGTTTCAGAGCGATTGAGGCTGTTTTAGCGCTGAAAAGTGGCTTATGTGAAAAAATGAGCGTTCAGAGCGAGAGCAGCCTGTTTTTGCACTAAGCTGCATTTCACTGAAAAAAGGTCTTTCAAACAGGTTTACTAGCCTGAACTGGTTGAATTTGGATCTTCTTCATGGCAAAGGAGTTTTTACCTGGAATTTCATTCATTAAAGGTGAAAAGTGGCTTATGTCAAAAATGAGCGTTTCAGAGCGATTGGAGGCTGTTTTAGCGCTGAAAAGTGGCTTATGTGAAAAATGAGCGTTTCAGAGCGAGAGCAGCCTGTTTTTGCACTAAGCTGCATTTCACTGAAAAAGGTCTTTCAAACAGTTTACTAGCCTGAACTTGTTGAATTTGGATCTTCTTCATGGCAAAGGAGTTTTTACCTGGAATTTCATTCATTAAGCTGAAATGGGGTTATGTCAAAAATGAGCGTTTCAGAGCGATAGGAGGCTGTTTAAGCACTGTACAGTCGCCTAAGGCTGAAAAGTGGCTTAGTGAAAAATGAGCGTTTCAGAGCGAGAGCAGCCTGTTTTTGCACTAAGCTGCATTTCACTGAAAAAAGGTCTTTCAAACAGGTTTACTAGCCTGAACTTGTGAATTTGGATCTTCTTCATGGCAAAGGAGTTTTTACCTGGAATTTCATTCATTAAGGCTGAAAAGTGGGTTATGTCAAAAATGAGCGTTTCAGAGCGATAGGAGCTGTTTTAGCACTGTACAGTCGCCTAAGGCTGAAAAGTGGCTTATGTGAAAAATGAGCGTTTCAGAGCGAGAGGAGGCTGTTTTAGCACTGTACAGTCGCCTAAGGCTGAAAAGTGGCTATGTGAAAAATGAGCGTTTCAGAGCGAGAGGAGGCTGTTTAGCACTGTACAGTCGCCTAAGGCTGAAAAGTGGCTTATGTGAAAAATGAGCGTTCAGAGCGAGAGCAGCTGTTTTTGCACTAAGCTGCATTTCACTGAAAAAAGGTCTTTCAACCAGGTTAACTAGCCTGACTGCATGAATTTGGATCTTCTTCATGGCAAAGGAGTTTTTACCTGGAATTTCATTCATTAAAGGTGAAAAGTGGCTTATGTCAAAAATGAGCGTTCAGAGCGATTGGAGGCTGTTTTAGCACTGTACAGTCGCCTAAGGCTGAAAGTGGCTTATGTCAAAAATGAGCGTTTCAGAGCGATTGGAGGCTGTTTTAGCGCTGAAAAGTGGCTTATGTGAAAAATGAGCGTTTCAGAGCGAGAGCAGCCTGTTTTTGCACTAAGCTGCATTTCACTGAAAAAAGTCTTTCAAACAGGTTTACTAGCCTGAACTTGTTGAATTTGGATCTTCTTCATGGCAAAGGAGTTTTTACCTGGAATTTCATTCATTAAGGCTGAAAAGTGGGTTATGTCAAAAATGAGCGTTTCAGAGCGATTGGAGGCTGTTTTAGCACTGTACAGTCGCCTTAGGCTGAAAAGTGGCTTATGTCAAAAATGAGCGTTTCAGAGCGATTGGAGGCTGTTTTAGCGCTGAAAAGTGGCTTATGTGAAAAATGAGCGTTTCAGAGCGAGAGCAGCCTGTTTTTGCACTAAGCTGCATTTCACTGAAAAAAGGTCTTTCAAACAGGTTTACTAGCCTGAACTGTTGAATTTGGATCTTCTTCATGGCAAGGAGTTTTTACCTGGAATTTAATTCATTAAGGCTGAAAAGTGGGTTATGTCAAAAATGAGCGTTTCAGAGCGAGAGGAGGCTGTTTTAGCACTGTACAGTCGCCTAAGGCTGAAAAGTGGCTTATGTGAAAAATGAGCGTTTCAGAGCGAGAGCAGCCTGTTTTTGCACTAAGCTGCATTTCACTGAAAAAAAGGTCTTTCAACCAGGTTTACTAGCCTTGAACTGCATGAATTTGGATCTTCTTCATGGCAAAGGAGTTTTTACCTGGAATTTCATTCATTAAAGGTGAAAAGTGGCTTATGTCAAAAATGAGCGTTTCAGAGCGATTGGAGGCTGTTTTAGCGCTGAAAAGTGGCTTATGTGAAAAATGAGCGTTTCAGAGCGAGAGCAGCCTGTTTTTGCACTAAGCTGCATTTCACTGAAAAAAGGTCTTTCAAACAGGTTTACTAGCCTGAACTGGTTGAATTTGGATCTTCTTCATGGCAAAGGAGTTTTTACCTGGAATTTCATTCATTAAAGGTGAAAAGTGGCTTATGTCAAAAATGAGCGTTTCAGAGCGATTGGAGGCTGTTTAGCGCTGAAAAGTGGCTTATGTGAAAAATGAGCGTTTCAGAGCGAGAGCAGCCTGTTTTTGCACTAAGCTGCATTTCACTGAAAAAAGGTCTTTCAAACAGGTTTACTAGCCTGAACTGGTTGAATTTGGATCTCTTCATGGCAAAGGAGTTTTTACCTGGAATTTCATTCATTAAAGGTGAAAAAGTGGCTTATGTCAAAAATGAGCGTTTCAGAGCGATTGGAGGCTGTTTTAGCACTGTACAGTCGCCTAAGGCTGAAAAGTGGCTTATGTGAAAAATGAGCGTTTCAGAGCGAGAGCAGCCTGTTTTTGCACTAAGCTGCATTTCACTGAAAAAAGGTCTTTCAAACAGGTTTACTAGCCTGAACTTGTTGAATTTGATCTTCTTCATGGCAAAGGAGTTTTTACCTGGAATTTCATTCATTAAGGCTGAAAAGTGGGTTATGTCAAAAATGAGCGTTTCAGAGCGATAGGAGGCTGTTTTAGCACTGTACAGTCGCCTAAGGCTGAAAAGTGGCTTATGTGAAAAATGAGCGTTTCAGAGCGAGAGCAGCTGTTTTGCACTAAGCTGCATTCACTGAAAAAGGTCTTTCAAACAGGTTTACTAGCCTGAACTGGTTTAATTTGGATCTTCTTCATGGCAAAGGATATTTACCTGGAATTTCATTCATTAAAGGTGAAAAGTGGCTTATGTCAAAAATGAGCGTTTCAGAGCGATTGGAGGCTGTTTTAGCGCTGAAAAGTGGCTTATTGAAAAATGAGCGTTTCAGAGCGAGAGCAGCCTGTTTTTGCACTAAGCTGCATTTCACAGAAAAAAGGTCTTTCAACAGGTTTACTAGCCTGAACTTGTTGAATTTGGATCTTCTTCATGGCAAAGGAGTTTTTACCTGGAATTTTAATTCATTAAGGCTGAAAAGTGGTTATGTCAAAAATGAGCGTTTCAGAGCGATAGGAGGCTGTTTAGCACTGTACAGTCGCCTAAGGCTGAAAAGTGGCTTATGTGAAAAATGAGCGTTCAGAGCGATTGGAGGCTGTTTTAGCGCTGAAAAGTGGCTTATGTGAAAAATGAGCGTTTCAGAGCGAGAGCAGCCTGTTTTTGCACTAAGCTGCATTTCACTGAAAAAAGGTCTTTCAAACAGGTTTACTAGCCTGAACTTGTTGAATTTGGATCTTCTTCATGGCAAAGGAGTTTTTACCTGGAATTTAATTCATTAAGGCTGAAAAGTGGGTTATGTCAAAAATGAGCGTTTCAGAGCGAGAGGAGGCTGTTTTAGCACTGTACAGTCGCCTAAGGCTGAAAAGTGGCTTATGTGAAAATGAGCGTTTCAGAGCGAGAGCAGCTGTTTTTGCACTAAGCTGCATTTCACTGAAAAAAGGTCTTTCAACCAGGTTTACTAGCCTGAACTGGTTGAATTTGGATCTTCTTCATGGCAAAGGAGTTTTTACCTGAATTTCATTCATTAAAGGTGAAAAGTGGCTTATTGTCAAAAATGAGCGTTTCAGAGCGATTGGAGGCTGTTTTAGCGCTGAAAAGTGGCTTATGTGAAAAATGAGCGTTTCAGAGCGAGAGCAGCCTGTTTTTGCACTAAGCTGCATTTCACTGAAAAAAGGTCTTTCAAACAGGTTTACTAGCCTGAACCTGGTTGAATTTGGATCTTCTTCATGGCAAAGGAGTTTTTACCTGAATTTCATTCATTAAAGGTGAAAAGTGGCTTATGTCAAAAATGAGCGTTTCAGAGCGATTGGAGGCTGTTTTAGCACTGTACAGTCGCCTAAGGCTGAAAAGTGGCTTATGTGAAAAATGAGCGTTTCAGAGCGAGAGCAGCCTGTTTTTGCACTAAGCTGCATTTCACTGAAAAAAGGTCTTTCAACCAGGTTTACTAGCCTGAACTGTTGAATTTGGATCTTCTTCATGGCAAAGGAGTTTTTACCTGGAATTTCATTCATTAAAGGTGAAAAGTGGCTTATGTCAAAATGAGCGTTTCAGAGCGATTGGAGGCTGTTTTAGCGCTGAAAAGTGGCTTATGTGAAAAATGAGCGTTTCAGAGCGAGAGCAGCCTGTTTTTGCACTAAGCTGCATTTCACTGAAAAAAGGTCTTTCAAAACAGGTTTACTAGCCTGAACTGGTTGAATTTGGATCTTCTTCATGGCAAAGGAGTTTTTACCTGGAATTTCATTCATTAAAGGTGAAAAGTGGCTTATGTCAAAAATGAGCGTTTCAGAGCGATTGGAGGCTGTTTTAGCACTGTACAGTCGCCTAAGGCTGAAAAGTGGCTTATGTGAAAAATGAGCGTTTCAGAGCGAGAGCAGCTGTTTTTGCACTAAGCTGCATTTCACTGAAAAAAGGTCTTTCAACCAGGTTTACTAGCCTGAACTGCATGAATTTGGATCTTCTTCATGGCAAAGGAGTTTTTACCTGGAATTTCATTCATTAAAGGTGAAAAGTGGCTTATGTCAAAATGAGCGTTTCAGAGCGGATTGGAGGCTGTTTTAGCGCTGAAAAGTGGCTTATGTGAAAAATGAGCGTTTCAGAGCGAGAGCAGCCTGTTTTTGCACTAAGCTGCATTTCACTGAAAAAAGGTCTTTCAAACAGGTTTACTAGCCTGAACTGGTTGAATTTGGATCTTCTTCATGGCAAAGGAGTTTTTACCTGGAATTTCATTCATTAAAGGTGAAAAGTGGCTTATGTCAAAAATGAGCGTTTCAGAGCGATTGGAGGCTGTTTTAGCGCTGAAAAGTGGCTTATGTGAAAAATGAGCGTTTCAGAGCGAGAGCAGCCTGTTTTTGCACTAAGCTGCATTTCACTGAAAAAGGTCTTTCAAACAGGTTTACTAGCCTGAACTGGTTGAATTTGGATCTTCTTCATGGCAAAGGAGTTTTTACCTGGAATTTCATTCATTAAAGGTTGAAAAGTGGCTTATGTCAAAAATGAGCGTTTCAGAGCGATTGGAGCTGTTTTAGCACTGTACAGTCGCCTAAGGCTGAAAAGTGGCTTATGTCAAAAATGAGCGTTTCAGAGCGATTGGAGGCTGTTTTAGCGCTGAAAAGTGGCTTATGTGAAAAATGAGCGTTTCAGAGCGAGAGCAGCCTGTTTTTGCACTAAGCTGCATTTCACTGAAAAAAGGTCTTTCAAACAGGTTTACTAGCCTGAACTTGTTGAATTTGGATCTTCTTCATGCAAAGGAGTTTTTACCTGGAATTTCATTCATTAAGGCTGAAAAGTGGCTTATGTGAAAAATGAGCGTTTCAGAGCGAGAGCAGCCTGTTTTTGCACTAAGCTGCATTTCACTGAAAAAAGGTCTTTCAACCAGGTTTACTAGCCTGAACTGCATGAATTTGGATCTTCTTCATGGCAAAGGAGTTTTTACCTGGAATTTCATTCATTAAAGGTGAAAAGTGGCTTATGTCAAAAATGAGCGTTTCAGAGCGATTGGAGGCTGTTTTAGCACTGTACAGTCGCCTAAGGCTGAAAAGTGGCTTATGTGAAAAATGAGCGTTTCAGAGCGAGAGCAGCCTGTTTTTGCACTAAGCTGCATTTCACTGAAAAAAGGTCTTTCAACCAGGTTTACTAGCCTGAACTGCATGAATTTGGATCTTCTTCATGGCAAAGGAGTTTTTACCTGGAATTTCATTCATTAAAGGTGAAAAGTGGCTTATGTCAAAAATGAGCGTTTCAGAGCGATTGGAGGCTGTTTTAGCGCTGAAAAGTGGCTTATGTGAAAAATGAGCGTTTCAGAGCGAGAGCAGCCTGTTTTTGCACTAAGCTGCATTTCACTGAAAAAAGGTCTTTCAAACAGGTTTACTAGCCTGAACTGGTTGAATTTGGATCTTCTTCATGGCAAAGGAGTTTTTACCTGGAATTTAATTCATTAAGGCTGAAAAGTGGGTTATGTCAAAAATGAGCGTTTCAGAGCGAGAGGAGGCTGTTTTAGCACTGTACAGTCGCCTAAGGCTGAAAAGTGGCTTATGTGAAAAATGAGCGTTTCAGAGCGAGAGCAGCCTGTTTTTGCACTAAGCTGCATTTCACTGAAAAAAGGTCTTTCAACCAGGTTTACTAGCCTGAACTGCATGAATTTGGATCTTCTTCATGGCAAAGGAGTTTTTACCTGGAATTTCATTCATTAAAGGTGAAAAGTGGCTTATGTGAAAAATGAGCGTTTCAGAGCGAGAGCAGCCTGTTTTTGCACTAAGCTGCATTTCACTGAAAAAAGGTCTTTCAAACAGGTTTACTAGCCTGAACTGGTTGAATTTGGATCTTCTTCATGGCAAAGGAGTTTTTACCTGGAATTTCATTCATTAAAGGTGAAAAGTGGCTTATGTCAAAAATGAGCGTTTCAGAGCGATTGGAGGCTGTTTTAGCGCTGAAAAGTGGCTTATGTGAAAAATGAGCGTTTCAGAGCGAGAGCAGCCTGTTTTTGCACTAAGCTGCATTTCACTGAAAAAAGGTCTTTCAAACAGGTTTACTAGCCTGAACTGGTTGAATTTGGATCTTCTTCATGGCAAAGGAGTTTTTACCTGGAATTTCATTCATTAAAGGTGAAAAGTGGCTTATGTCAAAAATGAGCGTTTCAGAGCGATTGGAGGCTGTTTTAGCGCTGAAAAGTGGCTTATGTGAAAAATGAGCGTTTCAGAGCGAGAGCAGCCTGTTTTTGCACTAAGCTGCATTTCACTGAAAAAAGGTCTTTCAAACAGGTTTACTAGCCTGAACTGGTTGAATTTGGATCTTCTTCATGGCAAAGGAGTTTTTACCTGGAATTTCATTCATTAAAGGTGAAAAGTGGCTTATGTCAAAAATGAGCGTTTCAGAGCGATTGGAGGCTGTTTTAGCACTGTACAGTCGCCTAAGGCTGAAAAGTGGCTTATGTGAAAAATGAGCGTTTCAGAGCGAGAGCAGCCTGTTTTTGCACTAAGCTGCATTTCACTGAAAAAAGGTCTTTCAACCAGGTTTACTAGCCTGAACTGGTTGAATTTGGATCTTCTTCATGGCAAAGGAGTTTTTACCTGGAATTTCATTCATTAAAGGTGAAAAGTGGCTTATGTCAAAAATGAGCGTTTCAGAGCGATTGGAGGCTGTTTTAGCGCTGAAAAGTGGCTTATGTGAAAAATGAGCGTTTCAGAGCGAGAGCAGCCTGTTTTTGCACTAAGCTGCATTTCACTGAAAAAAGGTCTTTCAAACAGGTTTACTAGCCTGAACTGGTTGAATTTGGATCTTCTTCATGGCAAAGGAGTTTTTACCTGGAATTTCATTCATTAAAGGTGAAAAGTGGCTTATGTCAAAAATGAGCGTTTCAGAGCGATTGGAGGCTGTTTTAGCACTGTACAGTCGCCTAAGGCTGAAAAGTGGCTTATGTGAAAAATGAGCGTTTCAGAGCGAGAGCAGCCTGTTTTTGCACTAAGCTGCATTTCACTGAAAAAAGGTCTTTCAACCAGGTTTACTAGCCTGAACTGCATGAATTTGGATCTTCTTCATGGCAAAGGAGTTTTTACCTGGAATTTCATTCATTAAAGGTGAAAAGTGGCTTATGTCAAAAATGAGCGTTTCAGAGCGATTGGAGGCTGTTTTAGCGCTGAAAAGTGGCTTATGTGAAAAATGAGCGTTTCAGAGCGAGAGCAGCCTGTTTTTGCACTAAGCTGCATTTCACTGAAAAAAGGTCTTTCAAACAGGTTTACTAGCCTGAACTGGTTGAATTTGGATCTTCTTCATGGCAAAGGAGTTTTTACCTGGAATTTCATTCATTAAAGGTGAAAAGTGGCTTATGTCAAAAATGAGCGTTTCAGAGCGATTGGAGGCTGTTTTAGCGCTGAAAAGTGGCTTATGTGAAAAATGAGCGTTTCAGAGCGAGAGCAGCCTGTTTTTGCACTAAGCTGCATTTCACTGAAAAAAGGTCTTTCAAACAGGTTTACTAGCCTGAACTGGTTGAATTTGGATCTTCTTCATGGCAAAGGAGTTTTTACCTGGAATTTCATTCATTAAAGGTGAAAAGTGGCTTATGTCAAAAATGAGCGTTTCAGAGCGATTGGAGGCTGTTTTAGCACTGTACAGTCGCCTAAGGCTGAAAAGTGGCTTATGTGAAAAATGAGCGTTTCAGAGCGAGAGCAGCCTGTTTTTGCACTAAGCTGCATTTCACTGAAAAAAGGTCTTTCAAACAGGTTTACTAGCCTGAACTTGTTGAATTTGGATCTTCTTCATGGCAAAGGAGTTTTTACCTGGAATTTCATTCATTAAGGCTGAAAAGTGGGTTATGTCAAAAATGAGCGTTTCAGAGCGATAGGAGGCTGTTTTAGCACTGTACAGTCGCCTAAGGCTGAAAAGTGGCTTATGTGAAAAATGAGCGTTTCAGAGCGAGAGCAGCCTGTTTTTGCACTAAGCTGCATTTCACTGAAAAAAGGTCTTTCAAACAGGTTTACTAGCCTGAACTGGTTGAATTTGGATCTTCTTCATGGCAAAGGATATTTACCTGGAATTTCATTCATTAAAGGTGAAAAGTGGCTTATGTCAAAAATGAGCGTTTCAGAGCGATTGGAGGCTGTTTTAGCACTGTACAGTCGCCTAAGGCTGAAAAGTGGCTTATGTCAAAAATGAGCGTTTCAGAGCGATTGGAGGCTGTTTTAGCGCTGAAAAGTGGCTTATGTGAAAAATGAGCGTTTCAGAGCGAGAGCAGCCTGTTTTTGCACTAAGCTGCATTTCACTGAAAAAAGGTCTTTCAAACAGGTTTACTAGCCTGAACTTGTTGAATTTGGATCTTCTTCATGGCAAAGGAGTTTTTACCTGGAATTTCATTCATTAAGGCTGAAAAGTGGCTTATGTGAAAAATGAGCGTTTCAGAGCGAGAGCAGCCTGTTTTTGCACTAAGCTGCATTTCACTGAAAAAAGGTCTTTCAACCAGGTTTACTAGCCTGAACTGCATGAATTTGGATCTTCTTCATGGCAAAGGAGTTTTTACCTGGAATTTCATTCATTAAAGGTGAAAAGTGGCTTATGTCAAAAATGAGCGTTTCAGAGCGATTGGAGGCCGTTTTAGCACTGTACAGTCGCCTAAGGCTGAAAAGTGGCTTATGTGAAAAATGAGCGTTTCAGAGCGAGAGCAGCCTGTTTTTGCACTAAGCTGCATTTCACTGAAAAAAGGTCTTTCAACCAGGTTTACTAGCCTGAACTGCATGAATTTGGATCTTCTTCATGGCAAAGGAGTTTTTACCTGGAATTTCATTCATTAAAGGTGAAAAGTGGCTTATGTCAAAAATGAGCGTTTCAGAGCGATTGGAGGCTGTTTTAGCGCTGAAAAGTGGCTTATGTGAAAAATGAGCGTTTCAGAGCGAGAGCAGCCTGTTTTTGCACTAAGCTGCATTTCACTGAAAAAAGGTCTTTCAAACAGGTTTACTAGCCTGAACTGGTTGAATTTGGATCTTCTTCATGGCAAAGGAGTTTTTACCTGGAATTTAATTCATTAAGGCTGAAAAGTGGGTTATGTCAAAAATGAGCGTTTCAGAGCGAGAGGAGGCTGTTTTAGCACTGTACAGTCGCCTAAGGCTGAAAAGTGGCTTATGTGAAAAATGAGCGTTTCAGAGCGAGAGCAGCCTGTTTTTGCACTAAGCTGCATTTCACTGAAAAAAGGTCTTTCAACCAGGTTTACTAGCCTGAACTGCATGAATTTGGATCTTCTTCATGGCAAAGGAGTTTTTACCTGGAATTTCATTCATTAAAGGTGAAAAGTGGCTTATGTGAAAAATGAGCGTTTCAGAGCGAGAGCAGCCTGTTTTTGCACTAAGCTGCATTTCACTGAAAAAAGGTCTTTCAAACAGGTTTACTAGCCTGAACTGGTTGAATTTGGATCTTCTTCATGGCAAAGGAGTTTTTACCTGGAATTTCATTCATTAAAGGTGAAAAGTGGCTTATGTCAAAAATGAGCGTTTCAGAGCGATTGGAGGCTGTTTTAGCGCTGAAAAGTGGCTTATGTGAAAAATGAGCGTTTCAGAGCGAGAGCAGCCTGTTTTTGCACTAAGCTGCATTTCACTGAAAAAAGGTCTTTCAAACAGGTTTACTAGCCTGAACTGGTTGAATTTGGATCTTCTTCATGGCAAAGGAGTTTTTACCTGGAATTTCATTCATTAAAGGTGAAAAGTGGCTTATGTCAAAAATGAGCGTTTCAGAGCGATTGGAGGCTGTTTTAGCACTGTACAGTCGCCTAAGGCTGAAAAGTGGCTTATGTGAAAAATGAGCGTTTCAGAGCGAGAGCAGCCTGTTTTTGCACTAAGCTGCATTTCACTGAAAAAAGGTCTTTCAAACAGGTTTACTAGCCTGAACTTGTTGAATTTGGATCTTCTTCATGGCAAAGGAGTTTTTACCTGGAATTTCATTCATTAAGGCTGAAAAGTGGCTTATGTGAAAAATGAGCGTTTCAGAGCGAGAGCAGCCTGTTTTTGCACTAAGCTGCATTTCACTGAAAAAAGGTCTTTCAACCAGGTTTACTAGCCTGAACTGCATGAATTTGGATCTTCTTCATGGCAAAGGAGTTTTTACCTGGAATTTCATTCATTAAAGGTGAAAAGTGGCTTATGTCAAAAATGAGCGTTTCAGAGCGATTGGAGGCCGTTTTAGCACTGTACAGTCGCCTAAGGCTGAAAAGTGGCTTATGTGAAAAATGAGCGTTTCAGAGCGAGAGCAGCCTGTTTTTGCACTAAGCTGCATTTCACTGAAAAAAGGTCTTTCAACCAGGTTTACTAGCCTGAACTGCATGAATTTGGATCTTCTTCATGGCAAAGGAGTTTTTACCTGGAATTTCATTCATTAAAGGTGAAAAGTGGCTTATGTCAAAAATGAGCGTTTCAGAGCGATTGGAGGCTGTTTTAGCGCTGAAAAGTGGCTTATGTGAAAAATGAGCGTTTCAGAGCGAGAGCAGCCTGTTTTTGCACTAAGCTGCATTTCACTGAAAAAAGGTCTTTCAAACAGGTTTACTAGCCTGAACTGGTTGAATTTGGATCTTCTTCATGGCAAAGGAGTTTTTACCTGGAATTTAATTCATTAAGGCTGAAAAGTGGGTTATGTCAAAAATGAGCGTTTCAGAGCGAGAGGAGGCTGTTTTAGCACTGTACAGTCGCCTAAGGCTGAAAAGTGGCTTATGTGAAAAATGAGCGTTTCAGAGCGAGAGCAGCCTGTTTTTGCACTAAGCTGCATTTCACTGAAAAAAGGTCTTTCAACCAGGTTTACTAGCCTGAACTGCATGAATTTGGATCTTCTTCATGGCAAAGGAGTTTTTACCTGGAATTTCATTCATTAAAGGTGAAAAGTGGCTTATGTGAAAAATGAGCGTTTCAGAGCGAGAGCAGCCTGTTTTTGCACTAAGCTGCATTTCACTGAAAAAAGGTCTTTCAAACAGGTTTACTAGCCTGAACTGGTTGAATTTGGATCTTCTTCATGGCAAAGGAGTTTTTACCTGGAATTTCATTCATTAAAGGTGAAAAGTGGCTTATGTCAAAAATGAGCGTTTCAGAGCGATTGGAGGCTGTTTTAGCGCTGAAAAGTGGCTTATGTGAAAAATGAGCGTTTCAGAGCGAGAGCAGCCTGTTTTTGCACTAAGCTGCATTTCACTGAAAAAAGGTCTTTCAAACAGGTTTACTAGCCTGAACTGGTTGAATTTGGATCTTCTTCATGGCAAAGGAGTTTTTACCTGGAATTTCATTCATTAAAGGTGAAAAGTGGCTTATGTCAAAAATGAGCGTTTCAGAGCGATTGGAGGCTGTTTTAGCACTGTACAGTCGCCTAAGGCTGAAAAGTGGCTTATGTGAAAAATGAGCGTTTCAGAGCGAGAGCAGCCTGTTTTTGCACTAAGCTGCATTTCACTGAAAAAAGGTCTTTCAAACAGGTTTACTAGCCTGAACTTGTTGAATTTGGATCTTCTTCATGGCAAAGGAGTTTTTACCTGGAATTTCATTCATTAAGGCTGAAAAGTGGGTTATGTCAAAAATGAGCGTTTCAGAGCGATAGGAGGCTGTTTTAGCACTGTACAGTCGCCTAAGGCTGAAAAGTGGCTTATGTGAAAAATGAGCGTTTCAGAGCGAGAGCAGCCTGTTTTTGCACTAAGCTGCATTTCACTGAAAAAAGGTCTTTCAAACAGGTTTACTAGCCTGAACTGCATGAATTTGGATCTTCTTCATGGCAAAGGAGTTTTTACCTGGAATTTCATTCATTAAAGGTGAAAAGTGGCTTATGTGAAAAATGAGCGTTTCAGAGCGAGAGCAGCCTGTTTTTGCACTAAGCTGCATTTCACTGAAAAAAGGTCTTTCAACCAGGTTTACTAGCCTGAACTGGTTGAATTTGGATCTTCTTCATGGCAAAGGAGTTTTTACCTGGAATTTCATTCATTAAAGGTGAAAAGTGGCTTATGTCAAAAATGAGCGTTTCAGAGCGATTGGAGGCTGTTTTAGCGCTGAAAAGTGGCTTATGTGAAAAATGAGCGTTTCAGAGCGAGAGCAGCCTGTTTTTGCACTAAGCTGCATTTCACTGAAAAAAGGTCTTTCAAACAGGTTTACTAGCCTGAACTGGTTGAATTTGGATCTTCTTCATGGCAAAGGAGTTTTTACCTGGAATTTCATTCATTAAAGGTGAAAAGTGGCTTATGTGAAAAATGAGCGTTTCAGAGCGAGAGCAGCCTGTTTTTGCACTAAGCTGCATTTCACTGAAAAAAGGTCTTTCAAACAGGTTTACTAGCCTGAACTGGTTGAATTTGGATCTTCTTCATGGCAAAGGAGTTTTTACCTGGAATTTCATTCATTAAAGGTGAAAAGTGGCTTATGTCAAAAATGAGCGTTTCAGAGCGATTGGAGGCTGTTTTAGCGCTGAAAAGTGGCTTATGTGAAAAATGAGCGTTTCAGAGCGAGAGCAGCCTGTTTTTGCACTAAGCTGCATTTCACTGAAAAAAGGTCTTTCAAACAGGTTTACTAGCCTGAACTGGTTGAATTTGGATCTTCTTCATGGCAAAGGAGTTTTTACCTGGAATTTCATTCATTAAAGGTGAAAAGTGGCTTATGTCAAAAATGAGCGTTTCAGAGCGATTGGAGGCTGTTTTAGCGCTGAAAAGTGGCTTATGTGAAAAATGAGCGTTTCAGAGCGAGAGCAGCCTGTTTTTGCACTAAGCTGCATTTCACTGAAAAAAGGTCTTTCAAACAGGTTTACTAGCCTGAACTGGTTGAATTTGGATCTTCTTCATGGCAAAGGAGTTTTTACCTGGAATTTCATTCATTAAAGGTGAAAAGTGGCTTATGTCAAAAATGAGCGTTTCAGAGCGATTGGAGGCTGTTTTAGCACTGTACAGTCGCCTAAGGCTGAAAAGTGGCTTATGTGAAAAATGAGCGTTTCAGAGCGAGAGCAGCCTGTTTTTGCACTAAGCTGCATTTCACTGAAAAAAGGTCTTTCAAACAGGTTTACTAGCCTGAACTTGTTGAATTTGGATCTTCTTCATGGCAAAGGAGTTTTTACCTGGAATTTCATTCATTAAGGCTGAAAAGTGGGTTATGTCAAAAATGAGCGTTTCAGAGCGATAGGAGGCTGTTTTAGCACTGTACAGTCGCCTAAGGCTGAAAAGTGGCTTATGTGAAAAATGAGCGTTTCAGAGCGAGAGCAGCCTGTTTTTGCACTAAGCTGCATTTCACTGAAAAAAGGTCTTTCAAACAGGTTTACTAGCCTGAACTGCATGAATTTGGATCTTCTTCATGGCAAAGGAGTTTTTACCTGGAATTTCATTCATTAAAGGTGAAAAGTGGCTTATGTGAAAAATGAGCGTTTCAGAGCGAGAGCAGCCTGTTTTTGCACTAAGCTGCATTTCACTGAAAAAAGGTCTTTCAACCAGGTTTACTAGCCTGAACTGGTTGAATTTGGATCTTCTTCATGGCAAAGGAGTTTTTACCTGGAATTTCATTCATCAAAGGTGAAAAGTGGCTTATGTCAAAAATGAGCGTTTCAGAGCGATTGGAGGCTGTTTTAGCGCTGAAAAGTGGCTTAGTGAAAAATGAGCGTTTCAGAGCGAGAGCAGCCTGTTTTTGCACTAAGCTGCATTTCACTGAAAAAAGGTCTTTCAAACAGGTTTACTAGCCTGAACTGGTTGAATTTGGATCTTCTTCATGGCAAAGGAGTTTTTACCTGGAATTTCATTCATTAAAGGTGAAAAGTGGCTTATGTGAAAAATGAGCGTTTCAGAGCGAGAGCAGCCTGTTTTTGCACTAAGCTGCATTTCACTGAAAAAAGGTCTTTCAAACAGGTTTACTAGCCTGAACTGGTTGAATTTGGATCTTCTTCATGGCAAAGGAGTTTTTACCTGGAATTTCATTCATTAAAGGTGAAAAGTGGCTTATGTCAAAAATGAGCGTTTCAGAGCGATTGGAGGCTGTTTTAGCGCTGAAAAGTGGCTTATGTGAAAAATGAGCGTTTCAGAGCGAGAGCAGCCTGTTTTTGCACTAAGCTGCATTTCACTGAAAAAAGGTCTTTCAAACAGGTTTACTAGCCTGAACTGGTTGAATTTGGATCTTCTTCATGGCAAAGGAGTTTTTACCTGGAATTTCATTCATTAAAGGTGAAAAGTGGCTTATGTCAAAAATGAGCGTTTCAGAGCGATTGGAGGCTGTTTTAGCACTGTACAGTCGCCTAAGGCTGAAAAGTGGCTTATGTCAAAAATGAGCGTTTCAGAGCGATTGGAGGCTGTTTTAGCGCTGAAAAGTGGCCTATGTGAAAAATGAGCGTTTCAGAGCGAGAGCAGCCTGTTTTTGCACTAAGCTGCATTTCACTGAAAAAAGGTCTTTCAAACAGGTTTACTAGCCTGAACTTGTTGAATTTGGATCTTCTTCATGGCAAAGGAGTTTTTACCTGGAATTTAATTCATTAAGGCTGAAAAGTGGGTTATGTCAAAAATGAGCGTTTCAGAGCGATAGGAGGCTGTTTTAGCACTGTACAGTCGCAAAAGGCTGAAAAGTGGCTTATGTGAAAAATGAGCGTTTCAGAGCGAGAGGAGTCTGTTTTTGCACTGTACAGTCGCCTATAAGGCTGAAAAGTGGCTTATGTGAAAAATGAGCGTTTCAGAGCGAGAGCAGCCTGTTTTTGCACTAAGCTGCATTTCACTGAAAAAAGGTCTTTCAACCAGGTTTACTAGCCTGAACTGCATGAATTTGGATCTTCTTCATGGCAAAGGAGTTTTTACCTGGAATTTCATTCATTAAAGGTGAAAAGTGGCTTATGTCAAAAATGAGCGTTTCAGAGCGATTGGAGGCTGTTTTAGCGCTGAAAAGTGGCTTATGTGAAAAATGAGCGTTTCAGAGCGAGAGCAGCCTGTTTTTGCACTAAGCTGCATTTCACTGAAAAAAGGTCTTTCAAACAGGTTTACTAGCCTGAACTTGTTGAATTTGGATCTTCTTCATGGCAAAGGAGTTTTTACCTGGAATTTCATTCATTAAGGCTGAAAAGTGGGTTATGTCAAAAATGAGCGTTTCAGAGCGATAGGAGGCTGTTTTAGCACTGTACAGTCGCCTAAGGCTGAAAAGTGGCTTATGTGAAAAATGAGCGTTTCAGAGCGAGAGGAGGCTGTTTTAGCACTGTACAGTCGCCTAAGGCTGAAAAGTGGCTTATGTGAAAAATGAGCGTTTCAGAGCGAGAGCAGCCTGTTTTTGCACTAAGCTGCATTTCACTGAAAAAAGGTCTTTCAACCAGGTTTACTAGCCTGAACTGCATGAATTTGGATCTTCTTCATGGCAAAGGAGTTTTTACCTGGAATTTCATTCATTAAAGGTGAAAAGTGGCTTATGTCAAAAATGAGCGTTTCAGAGCGATTGGAGGCTGTTTTAGCGCTGAAAAGTGGCTTATGTGAAAAATGAGCGTTTCAGAGCGAGAGCAGCCTGTTTTTGCACTAAGCTGCATTTCACTGAAAAAAGGTCTTTCAAACAGGTTTACTAGCCTGAACTTGTTGAATTTGGATCTTCTTCATGGCAAAGGAGTTTTTACCTGGAATTTCATTCATTAAGGCTGAAAAGTGGGTTATGTCAAAAATGAGCGTTTCAGAGCGATAGGAGGCTGTTTTAGCACTGTACAGTCGCCTAAGGCTGAAAAGTGGCTTATGTGAAAAATGAGCGTTTCAGAGCGAGAGGAGGCTGTTTTAGCACTGTACAGTCGCCTAAGGCTGAAAAGTGGCTTATGTGAAAAATGAGCGTTTCAGAGCGAGAGCAGCCTGTTTTTGCACTAAGCTGCATTTCACTGAAAAAAGGTCTTTCAACCAGGTTTACTAGCCTGAACTGCATGAATTTGGATCTTCTTCATGGCAAAGGAGTTTTTACCTGGAATTTCATTCATTAAAGGTGAAAAGTGGCTTATGTCAAAAATGAGCGTTTCAGAGCGATTGGAGGCTGTTTTAGCACTGTACAGTCGCCTAAGGCTGAAAAGTGGCTTATGTCAAAAATGAGCGTTTCAGAGCGATTGGAGGCTGTTTTAGCGCTGAAAAGTGGCTTATGTGAAAAATGAGCGTTTCAGAGCGAGAGCAGCCTGTTTTTGCACTAAGCTGCATTTCACTGAAAAAAGGTCTTTCAAACAGGTTTACTAGCCTGAACTTGTTGAATTTGGATCTTCTTCATGGCAAAGGAGTTTTTACCTGGAATTTCATTCATTAAGGCTGAAAAGTGGGTTATGTCAAAAATGAGCGTTTCAGAGCGATAGGAGGCTGTTTTAGCACTGTACAGTCGCCTAAGGCTGAAAAGTGGCTTATGTGAAAAATGAGCGTTTCAGAGCGAGAGCAGCCTGTTTTTGCACTAAGCTGCATTTCACTGAAAAAAGGTCTTTCAACCAGGTTTACTAGCCTGAACTGCATGAATTTGGATCTTCTTCATGGCAAAGGAGTTTTTACCTGGAATTTCATTCATTAAAGGTGAAAAGTGGCTTATGTCAAAAATGAGCGTTTCAGAGCGATTGGAGGCTGTTTTAGCGCTGAAAAGTGGCTTATGTGAAAAATGAGCGTTTCAGAGCGAGAGCAGCCTGTTTTTGCACTAAGCTGCATTTAACTGAAAAAAGGTCTTTCAAACAGGTTTACTAGCCTGAACTTGTTGAATTTGGATCTTCTTCATGGCAAAGGAGTTTTTACCTGGAATTTAATTCATTAAGGCTGAAAAGTGGGTTATGTCAAAAATGAGCGTTTCAGAGCGATAGGAGGCTGTTTTAGCACTGTACAGTCGCCTAAGGCTGAAAAGTGGCTTATGTGAAAAATGAGCGTTTCAGAGCGAGAGGAGGCTGTTTTTGCACTGTACAGTCGCCTATAAGGCTGAAAAGTGGCTTATGTGAAAAATGAGCGTTTCAGAGCGAGAGCAGCCTGTTTTTGCACTAAGCTGCATTTCACTGAAAAAAGGTCTTTCAACCAGGTTTACTAGCCTGAACTGCATGAATTTGGATCTTCTTCATGGCAAAGGAGTTTTTACCTGGAATTTAATTCATTAAGGCTGAAAAGTGGGTTATGTCAAAAATGAGCGTTTCAGAGCGATAGGAGGCTGTTTTAGCACTGTACAGTCGCCTAAGGCTGAAAAGTGGCTTATGTGAAAAATGAGCGTTTCAGAGCGAGAGGAGGCTGTTTTTGCACTGTACAGTCGCCTATAAGGCTGAAAAGTGGCTTATGTGAAAAATGAGCGTTTCAGAGCGAGAGCAGCCTGTTTTTGCACTAAGCTGCATTTCACTGAAAAAAGGTCTTTCAAACAGGTTTACTAGCCTGAACTGGTTGAATTTGGATCTTCTTCATGGCAAAGGAGTTTTTACCTGGAATTTAATTCATTAAGGCTGAAAAGTGGGTTCTGTCAAAAATGAGCGTTTCAGAGCGATTGGAGACTGTTTTAGCACTGTACAGTCGCCTAAGGCTGAAAAGTGGCTTATGTGAAAAATGAGCGTTTCAGAGCGAGAGCAGCCTGTTTTTGCACTAAGCTGCATTTCACTGAAAAAAGGTCTTTCAACCAGGTTTACTAGCCTGAACTGCATGAATTTGGATCTTCTTCATGGCAAAGGAGTTTTTACCTGGAATTTCATTCATTAAAGGTGAAAAGTGGCTTATGTCAAAAATGAGCGTTTCAGAGCGATTGGAGGCTGTTTTAGCGCTGAAAAGTGGCTTATGTGAAAAATGAGCGTTTCAGAGCGAGAGCAGCCTGTTTTTGCACTAAGCTGCATTTCACTGAAAAAAGGTCTTTCAAACAGGTTTACTAGCCTGAACTGGTTGAATTTGGATCTTCTTCATGGCAAAGGAGTTTTTACCTGGAATTTCATTCATTAAAGGTGAAAAGTGGCTTATGTCAAAAATGAGCGTTTCAGAGCGATTGGAGGCTGTTTTAGCGCTGAAAAGTGGCTTATGTGAAAAATGAGCGTTTCAGAGCGAGAGCAGCCTGTTTTTGCACTAAGCTGCATTTCACTGAAAAAAGGTCTTTCAACCAGGTTTACTAGCCTGAACTGCATGAATTTGGATCTTCTTCATGGCAAAGGAGTTTTTACCTGGAATTTAATTCATTAAAGGTGAAAAGTGGCTTATGTCAAAAATGAGCGTTTCAGAGCGATTGGAGGCTGTTTTAGCGCTGAAAAGTGGCTTATGTGAAAAATGAGCGTTTCAGAGCGAGAGCAGCCTGTTTTTGCACTAAGCTGCATTTCACTGAAAAAAGGTCTTTCAAACAGGTTTACTAGCCTGAACTTGTTGAATTTGGATCTTCTTCATGGCAAAGGAGTTTTTACCTGGAATTTAATTCATTAAGGCTGAAAAGTGGGTTATGTCAAAAATGAGCGTTTCAGAGCGATAGGAGGCTGTTTTAGCACTGTACAGTCGCCTAAGGCTGAAAAGTGGCTTATGTGAAAAATGAGCGTTTCAGAGCGAGAGGAGGCTGTTTTAGCACTGTACAGTCGCCTAAGGCTGAAAAGTGGCTTATGTGAAAAATGAGCGTTTCAGAGCGAGAGCAGCCTGTTTTTGCACTAAGCTGCATTTCACTGAAAAAAGGTCTTTCAACCAGGTTTACTAGCCTGAACTGCATGAATTTGGATCTTCTTCATGGCAAAGGAGTTTTTACCTGGAATTTCATTCATTAAGGCTGAAAAGTGGGTTATGTCAAAAATGAGCGTTTCAGAGCGATAGGAGGCTGTTTTAGCACTGTACAGTCGCCTAAGGCTGAAAAGTGGCTTATGTGAAAAATGAGCGTTTCAGAGCGAGAGGAGGCTGTTTTAGCACTGTACAGTCGCCTAAGGCTGAAAAGTGGCTTATGTGAAAAATGAGCGTTTCAGAGCGAGAGCAGCCTGTTTTTGCACTAAGCTGCATTTCACTGAAAAAAGGTCTTTCAACCAGGTTTACTAGCCTGAACTGCATGAATTTGGATCTTCTTCATGGCAAAGGAGTTTTTACCTGGAATTTAATTCATTAAAGGTGAAAAGTGGCTTATGTCAAAAATGAGCGTTTCAGAGCGATTGGAGGCTGTTTTAGCGCTGAAAAGTGGCTTATGTGAAAAATGAGCGTTTCAGAGCGAGAGCAGCCTGTTTTTGCACTAAGCTGCATTTCACTGAAAAAAGGTCTTTCAAACAGGTTTACTAGCCTGAACTTGTTGAATTTGGATCTTCTTCATGGCAAAGGAGTTTTTACCTGGAATTTAATTCATTAAGGCTGAAAAGTGGGTTATGTCAAAAATGAGCGTTTCAGAGCGATAGGAGGCTGTTTTAGCACTGTACAGTCGCCTAAGGCTGAAAAGTGGCTTATGTGAAAAATGAGCGTTTCAGAGCGAGAGGAGGCTGTTTTAGCACTGTACAGTCGCCTAAGGCTGAAAAGTGGCTTATGTGAAAAATGAGCGTTTCAGAGCGAGAGCAGCCTGTTTTTGCACTAAGCTGCATTTCACTGAAAAAAGGTCTTTCAACCAGGTTTACTAGCCTGAACTGCATGAATTTGGATCTTCTTCATGGCAAAGGAGTTTTTACCTGGAATTTCATTCATTAAAGGTGAAAAGTGGCTTATGTCAAAAATGAGCGTTTCAGAGCGATTGGAGGCTGTTTTAGCGCTGAAAAGTGGCTTATGTGAAAAATGAGCGTTTCAGAGCGAGAGCAGCCTGTTTTTGCACTAAGCTGCATTTCACTGAAAAAAGGTCTTTCAAACAGGTTTACTAGCCTGAACTTGTTGAATTTGGATCTTCTTCATGGCAAAGGAGTTTTTACCTGGAATTTCATTCATTAAGGCTGAAAAGTGGGTTATGTCAAAAATGAGCGTTTCAGAGCGATAGGAGGCTGTTTTAGCACTGTACAGTCGCCTAAGGCTGAAAAGTGGCTTATGTGAAAAATGAGCGTTTCAGAGCGAGAGCAGCCTGTTTTTGCACTAAGCTGCATTTCACTGAAAAAAGGTCTTTCAAACAGGTTTACTAGCCTGAACTTGTTGAATTTGGATCTTCTTCATGGCAAAGGAGTTTTTACCTGGAATTTAATTCATTAAGGCTGAAAAGTGGGTTATGTCAAAAATGAGCGTTTCAGAGCGATAGGAGGCTGTTTTAGCACTGTACAGTCGCCTAAGGCTGAAAAGTGGCTTATGTGAAAAATGAGCGTTTCAGAGCGAGAGGAGGCTGTTTTTGCGCTGTACAGTCGCCTATAAGGCTGAAAAGTGGCTTATGTGAAAAATGAGCGTTTCAGAGCGAGAGCAGCCTGTTTTTGCACTAAGCTGCATTTCACTGAAAAAAGGTCTTTCAAACAGGTTTACTAGCCTGAACTGGTTGAATTTGGATCTTCTTCATGGCAAAGGAGTTTTTACCTGGAATTTAATTCATTAAGGCTGAAAAGTGGGTTCTGTCAAAAATGAGCGTTTCAGAGCGATAGGAGGCTGTTTTAGCACTGTACAGTCGCCTAAGGCTGAAAAGTGGCTTATGTGAAAAATGAGCGTTTCAGAGCGAGAGCAGCCTGTTTTTGCACTAAGCTGCATTTCACTGAAAAAAGGTCTTTCAAACAGGTTTACTAGCCTGAACTGGTTGAATTTGGATCTTCTTCATGGCAAAGGAGTTTTTACCTGGAATTTCATTCATTAAAGGTGAAAAGTGGCTTATGTCAAAAATGAGCGTTTCAGAGCGATTGGAGGCTGTTTTAGCGCTGAAAAGTGGCTTATGTGAAAAATGAGCGTTTCAGAGCGAGAGCAGCCTGTTTTTGCACTGTACAGTCGCCTAAGGCTGAAAAGTGGCTTATGTGAAAAATGAGCGTTTCAGAGCGAGAGCAGCCTGTTTTTGCACTAAGCTGCATTTCACTGAAAAAAGGTCTTTCAAACAGGTTTACTAGCCTGAACTGGTTGAATTTGGATCTTCTTCATGGCAAAGGAGTTTTTACCTGGAATTTCATTCATTAAAGGTGAAAAGTGGCTTATGTCAAAAATGAGCGTTTCAGAGCGATTGGAGGCTGTTTTAGCGCTGAAAAGTGGCTTATGTGAAAAATGAGCGTTTCAGAGCGATAGGAGGCTGTTTTAGCACTGTACAGTCGCCTAAGGCTGAAAAGTGGCTTATGTGAAAAATGAGCGTTTCAGAGCGAGAGGAGGCTGTTTTTGCACTGTACAGTCGCCTATAAGGCTGAAAAGTGGCTTATGTGAAAAATGAGCGTTTCAGAGCGAGAGCAGCCTGTTTTTGCACTAAGCTGCATTTCACTGAAAAAAGGTCTTTCAAACAGGTTTACTAGCCTGAACTGGTTGAATTTGGATCTTCTTCATGGCAAAGGAGTTTTTACCTGGAATTTCATTCATTAAAGGTGAAAAGTGGCTTATGTCAAAAATGAGCGTTTCAGAGCGATTGGAGGCTGTTTTAGCGCTGAAAAGTGGCTTATGTGAAAAATGAGCGTTTCAGAGCGAGAGCAGCCTGTTTTTGCACTAAGCTGCATTTCACTGAAAAAAGGTCTTTCAAACAGGTTTACTAGCCTGAACTTGTTGAATTTGGATCTTCTTCATGGCAAAGGAGTTTTTACCTGGAATTTCATTCATTAAGGCTGAAAAGTGGGTTATGTCAAAAATGAGCGTTTCAGAGCGATAGGAGGCTGTTTTAGCACTGTACAGTCGCCTAAGGCTGAAAAGTGGCTTATGTGAAAAATGAGCGTTTCAGAGCGAGAGCAGCCTGTTTTTGCACTAAGCTGCATTTCACTGAAAAAAGGTCTTTCAAACAGGTTTACTAGCCTGAACTGGTTGAATTTGGATCTTCTTCATGGCAAAGGAGTTTTTACCTGGAATTTCATTCATTAAAGGTGAAAAGTGGCTTATGTCAAAAATGAGCGTTTCAGAGCGATTGGAGGCTGTTTTAGCACTGTACAGTCGCCTAAGGCTGAAAAGTGGCTTATGTCAAAAATGAGCGTTTCAGAGCGATTGGAGGCTGTTTTAGCGCTGAAAAGTGGCCTATGTGAAAAATGAGCGTTTCAGAGCGAGAGCAGCCTGTTTTTGCACTAAGCTGCATTTCACTGAAAAAAGGTCTTTCAAACAGGTTTACTAGCCTGAACTTGTTGAATTTGGATCTTCTTCATGGCAAAGGAGTTTTTACCTGGAATTTAATTCATTAAGGCTGAAAAGTGGGTTATGTCAAAAATGAGCGTTTCAGAGCGATAGGAGGCTGTTTTAGCACTGTACAGTCGCAAAAGGCTGAAAAGTGGCTTATGTGAAAAATGAGCGTTTCAGAGCGAGAGGAGTCTGTTTTTGCACTGTACAGTCGCCTATAAGGCTGAAAAGTGGCTTATGTGAAAAATGAGCGTTTCAGAGCGAGAGCAGCCTGTTTTTGCACTAAGCTGCATTTCACTGAAAAAAGGTCTTTCAACCAGGTTTACTAGCCTGAACTGCATGAATTTGGATCTTCTTCATGGCAAAGGAGTTTTTACCTGGAATTTCATTCATTAAAGGTGAAAAGTGGCTTATGTCAAAAATGAGCGTTTCAGAGCGATTGGAGGCTGTTTTAGCGCTGAAAAGTGGCTTATGTGAAAAATGAGCGTTTCAGAGCGAGAGCAGCCTGTTTTTGCACTAAGCTGCATTTCACTGAAAAAAGGTCTTTCAAACAGGTTTACTAGCCTGAACTTGTTGAATTTGGATCTTCTTCATGGCAAAGGAGTTTTTACCTGGAATTTAATTCATTAAGGCTGAAAAGTGGGTTATGTCAAAAATGAGCGTTTCAGAGCGATAGGAGGCTGTTTTAGCACTGTACAGTCGCCTAAGGCTGAAAAGTGGCTTATGTGAAAAATGAGCGTTTCAGAGCGAGAGGAGGCTGTTTTTGCGCTGTACAGTCGCCTATAAGGCTGAAAAGTGGCTTATGTGAAAAATGAGCGTTTCAGAGCGAGAGCAGCCTGTTTTTGCACTAAGCTGCATTTCACTGAAAAAAGGTCTTTCAAACAGGTTTACTAGCCTGAACTGGTTGAATTTGGATCTTCTTCATGGCAAAGGAGTTTTTACCTGGAATTTAATTCATTAAGGCTGAAAAGTGGGTTCTGTCAAAAATGAGCGTTTCAGAGCGATAGGAGGCTGTTTTAGCACTGTACAGTCGCCTAAGGCTGAAAAGTGGCTTATGTGAAAAATGAGCGTTTCAGAGCGAGAGCAGCCTGTTTTTGCACTAAGCTGCATTTCACTGAAAAAAGGTCTTTCAAACAGGTTTACTAGCCTGAACTGGTTGAATTTGGATCTTCTTCATGGCAAAGGAGTTTTTACCTGGAATTTCATTCATTAAAGGTGAAAAGTGGCTTATGTCAAAAATGAGCGTTTCAGAGCGATTGGAGGCTGTTTTAGCGCTGAAAAGTGGCTTATGTGAAAAATGAGCGTTTCAGAGCGAGAGCAGCCTGTTTTTGCACTGTACAGTCGCCTAAGGCTGAAAAGTGGCTTATGTGAAAAATGAGCGTTTCAGAGCGAGAGCAGCCTGTTTTTGCACTAAGCTGCATTTCACTGAAAAAAGGTCTTTCAAACAGGTTTACTAGCCTGAACTGGTTGAATTTGGATCTTCTTCATGGCAAAGGAGTTTTTACCTGGAATTTCATTCATTAAAGGTGAAAAGTGGCTTATGTCAAAAATGAGCGTTTCAGAGCGATTGGAGGCTGTTTTAGCGCTGAAAAGTGGCTTATGTGAAAAATGAGCGTTTCAGAGCGATAGGAGGCTGTTTTAGCACTGTACAGTCGCCTAAGGCTGAAAAGTGGCTTATGTGAAAAATGAGCGTTTCAGAGCGAGAGCAGCCTGTTTTTGCACTAAGCTGCATTTCACTGAAAAAAGGTCTTTCAACCAGGTTTACTAGCCTGAACTGCATGAATTTGGATCTTCTTCATGGCAAAGGAGTTTTTACCTGGAATTTCATTCATTAAAGGTGAAAAGTGGCTTATGTCAAAAATGAGCGTTTCAGAGCGATAGGAGGCTGTTTTAGCGCTGAAAAGTGGCTTATGTGAAAAATGAGCGTTTCAGAGCGAGAGCAGCCTGTTTTTGCACTAAGCTGCATTTCACTGAAAAAAGGTCTTTCAAACAGGTTTACTAGCCTGAACTGGTTGAATTTGGATCTTCTTCATGGCAAAGGAGTTTTTACCTGGAATTTCATTCATTAAAGGTGAAAAGTGGCTTATGTCAAAAATGAGCTTTTCAGAGCGATTGGAGGCTGTTTTAGCGCTGAAAAGTGGCTTATGTGAAAAATGAGCGTTTCAGAGCGAGAGCAGCCTGTTTTTGCACTAAGCTGCATTTCACTGAAAAAAGGTCTTTCAAACAGGTTTACTAGCCTGAACTGCATGAATTTGGATCTTCTTCATGGCAAAGGAGTTTTTACCTGGAATTTAATTCATTAAGGCTGAAAAGTGGGTTATGTCAAAAATGAGCGTTTCAGAGCGATAGGAGGCTGTTTTAGCACTGTACAGTCGCCTAAGGCTGAAAAGTGGCTTATGTGAAAAATGAGCGTTTCAGAGCGAGAGGAGGCTGTTTTTGCACTGTACAGTCGCCTATAAGGCTGAAAAGTGGCTTATGTGAAAAATGAGCGTTTCAGAGCGAGAGCAGCCTGTTTTTGCACTAAGCTGCATTTCACTGAAAAAAGGTCTTTCAAACAGGTTTACTAGCCTGAACTGGTTGAATTTGGATCTTCTTCATGGCAAAGGAGTTTTTACCTGGAATTTCATTCATTAAGGCTGAAAAGTGGGTTATGTCAAAAATGAGCGTTTCAGAGCGATAGGAGGCTGTTTTAGCACTGTACAGTCGCAAAAGGCTGAAAAGTGGCTTATGTGAAAAATGAGCGTTTCAGAGCGAGAGGAGTCTGTTTTTGCACTGTACAGTCGCCTATAAGGCTGAAAAGTGGCTTATGTGAAAAATGAGCGTTTCAGAGCGAGAGCAGCCTGTTTTTGCACTAAGCTGCATTTCACTGAAAAAAGGTCTTTCAACCAGGTTTACTAGCCTGAACTGCATGAATTTGGATCTTCTTCATGGCAAAGGAGTTTTTACCTGGAATTTCATTCATTAAAGGTGAAAAGTGGCTTATGTCAAAAATGAGCGTTTCAGAGCGATTGGAGGCTGTTTTAGCGCTGAAAAGTGGCTTATGTGAAAAATGAGCGTTTCAGAGCGAGAGCAGCCTGTTTTTGCACTAAGCTGCATTTCACTGAAAAAAGGTCTTTCAAACAGGTTTACTAGCCTGAACTTGTTGAATTTGGATCTTCTTCATGGCAAAGGAGTTTTTACTTGGAATTTAATTCATTAAGGCTGAAAAGTGGGTTATGTCAAAAATGAGCGTTTCAGAGCGATAGGAGGCTGTTTTAGCACTGTACAGTCGCCTAAGGCTGAAAAGTGGCTTATGTGAAAAATGAGCGTTTCAGAGCGAGAGGAGGCTGTTTTAGCACTGTACAGTCGCCTAAGGCTGAAAAGTGGCTTATGTGAAAAATGAGCGTTTCAGAGCGAGAGCAGCCTGTTTTTGCACTAAGCTGCATTTCACTGAAAAAAGGTCTTTCAACCAGGTTTACTAGCCTGAACTGCATGAATTTGGATCTTCTTCATGGCAAAGGAGTTTTTACCTGGAATTTCATTCATTAAAGGTGAAAAGTGGCTTATGTCAAAAATGAGCGTTTCAGAGCGATTGGAGGCTGTTTTAGCGCTGAAAAGTGGCTTATGTGAAAAATGAGCGTTTCAGAGCGAGAGCAGCCTGTTTTTGCACTAAGCTGCATTTCACTGAAAAAAGGTCTTTCAAACAGGTTTACTAGCCTGAACTTGTTGAATTTGGATCTTCTTCATGGCAAAGGAGTTTTTACCTGGAATTTCATTCATTAAGGCTGAAAAGTGGGTTATGTCAAAAATGAGCGTTTCAGAGCGATAGGAGGCTGTTTTAGCACTGTACAGTCGCCTAAGGCTGAAAAGTGGCTTATGTGAAAAATGAGCGTTTCAGAGCGAGAGGAGGCTGTTTTTGCGCTGTACAGTCGCCTATAAGGCTGAAAAGTGGCTTATGTGAAAAATGAGCGTTTCAGAGCGAGAGCAGCCTGTTTTTGCACTAAGCTGCATTTCACTGAAAAAAGGTCTTTCAAACAGGTTTACTAGCCTGAACTGGTTGAATTTGGATCTTCTTCATGGCAAAGGAGTTTTTACCTGGAATTTAATTCATTAAGGCTGAAAAGTGGGTTCTGTCAAAAATGAGCGTTTCAGAGCGATAGGAGGCTGTTTTAGCACTGTACAGTCGCCTAAGGCTGAAAAGTGGCTTATGTGAAAAATGAGCGTTTCAGAGCGAGAGCAGCCTGTTTTTGCACTAAGCTGCATTTCACTGAAAAAAGGTCTTTCAAACAGGTTTACTAGCCTGAACTGGTTGAATTTGGATCTTCTTCATGGCAAAGGAGTTTTTACCTGGAATTTCATTCATTAAAGGTGAAAAGTGGCTTATGTCAAAAATGAGCGTTTCAGAGCGATTGGAGGCTGTTTTAGCGCTGAAAAGTGGCTTATGTGAAAAATGAGCGTTTCAGAGCGAGAGCAGCCTGTTTTTGCACTGTACAGTCGCCTAAGGCTGAAAAGTGGCTTATGTGAAAAATGAGCGTTTCAGAGCGAGAGCAGCCTGTTTTTGCACTAAGCTGCATTTCACTGAAAAAAGGTCTTTCAAACAGGTTTACTAGCCTGAACTGGTTGAATTTGGATCTTCTTCATGGCAAAGGAGTTTTTACCTGGAATTTCATTCATTAAAGGTGAAAAGTGGCTTATGTCAAAAATGAGCGTTTCAGAGCGATTGGAGGCTGTTTTAGCGCTGAAAAGTGGCTTATGTGAAAAATGAGCGTTTCAGAGCGATAGGAGGCTGTTTTAGCACTGTACAGTCGCCTAAGGCTGAAAAGTGGCTTATGTGAAAAATGAGCGTTTCAGAGCGAGAGCAGCCTGTTTTTGCACTAAGCTGCATTTCACTGAAAAAAGGTCTTTCAACCAGGTTTACTAGCCTGAACTGCATGAATTTGGATCTTCTTCATGGCAAAGGAGTTTTTACCTGGAATTTCATTCATTAAAGGTGAAAAGTGGCTTATGTCAAAAATGAGCGTTTCAGAGCGATAGGAGGCTGTTTTAGCGCTGAAAAGTGGCTTATGTGAAAAATGAGCGTTTCAGAGCGAGAGCAGCCTGTTTTTGCACTAAGCTGCATTTCACTGAAAAAAGGTCTTTCAAACAGGTTTACTAGCCTGAACTGGTTGAATTTGGATCTTCTTCATGGCAAAGGAGTTTTTACCTGGAATTTCATTCATTAAAGGTGAAAAGTGGCTTATGTCAAAAATGAGCTTTTCAGAGCGATTGGAGGCTGTTTTAGCGCTGAAAAGTGGCTTATGTGAAAAATGAGCGTTTCAGAGCGAGAGCAGCCTGTTTTTGCACTAAGCTGCATTTCACTGAAAAAAGGTCTTTCAAACAGGTTTACTAGCCTGAACTGCATGAATTTGGATCTTCTTCATGGCAAAGGAGTTTTTACCTGGAATTTAATTCATTAAGGCTGAAAAGTGGGTTATGTCAAAAATGAGCGTTTCAGAGCGATAGGAGGCTGTTTTAGCACTGTACAGTCGCCTAAGGCTGAAAAGTGGCTTATGTGAAAAATGAGCGTTTCAGAGCGAGAGGAGGCTGTTTTTGCACTGTACAGTCGCCTATAAGGCTGAAAAGTGGCTTATGTGAAAAATGAGCGTTTCAGAGCGAGAGCAGCCTGTTTTTGCACTAAGCTGCATTTCACTGAAAAAAGGTCTTTCAAACAGGTTTACTAGCCTGAACTGGTTGAATTTGGATCTTCTTCATGGCAAAGGAGTTTTTACCTGGAATTTAATTCATTAAGGCTGAAAAGTGGGTTCTGTCAAAAATGAGCGTTTCAGAGCGATTGGAGGCTGTTTTAGCACTGTACAGTCGCCTAAGGCTGAAAAGTGGCTTATGTGAAAAATGAGCGTTTCAGAGCGAGAGCAGCCTGTTTTTGCACTAAGCTGCATTTCACTGAAAAAAGGTCTTTCAACCAGGTTTACTAGCCTGAACTGCATGAATTTGGATCTTCTTCATGGCAAAGGAGTTTTTACCTGGAATTTCATTCATTAAAGGTGAAAAGTGGCTTATGTCAAAAATGAGCGTTTCAGAGCGATTGGAGGCTGTTTTAGCGCTGAAAAGTGGCTTATGTGAAAAATGAGCGTTTCAGAGCGAGAGCAGCCTGTTTTTGCACTAAGCTGCATTTCACTGAAAAAAGGTCTTTCAAACAGGTTTACTAGCCTGAACTGGTTGAATTTGGATCTTCTTCATGGCAAAGGAGTTTTTACCTGGAATTTCATTCATTAAAGGTGAAAAGTGGCTTATGTCAAAAATGAGCGTTTCAGAGCGATTGGAGGCTGTTTTAGCGCTGAAAAGTGGCTTATGTGAAAAATGAGCGTTTCAGAGCGAGAGCAGCCTGTTTTTGCACTAAGCTGCATTTCACTGAAAAAAGGTCTTTCAACCAGGTTTACTAGCCTGAACTGCATGAATTTGGATCTTCTTCATGGCAAAGGAGTTTTTACCTGGAATTTCATTCATTAAAGGTGAAAAGTGGCTTATGTCAAAAATGAGCGTTTCAGAGCGATTGGAGGCTGTTTTAGCGCTGAAAAGTGGCTTATGTGAAAAATGAGCGTTTCAGAGCGAGAGCAGCCTGTTTTTACACTAAGCTGCATTTCACTGAAAAAAGGTCTTTCAAACAGGTTTACTAGCCTGAACTTGTTGAATTTGGATCTTCTTCATGGCAAAGGAGTTTTTACCTGGAATTTAATTCATTAAGGCTGAAAAGTGGGTTATGTCAAAAATGAGCGTTTCAGAGCGATAGGAGGCTGTTTTAGCACTGTACAGTCGCCTAAGGCTGAAAAGTGGCTTATGTGAAAAATGAGCGTTTCAGAGCGAGAGGAGGCTGTTTTAGCACTGTACAGTCGCCTAAGGCTGAAAAGTGGCTTATGTGAAAAATGAGCGTTTCAGAGCGAGAGCAGCCTGTTTTTGCACTAAGCTGCATTTCACTGAAAAAAGGTCTTTCAACCAGGTTTACTAGCCTGAACTGCATGAATTTGGATCTTCTTCATGGCAAAGGAGTTTTTACCTGGAATTTCATTCATTAAAGGTGAAAAGTGGCTTATGTCAAAAATGAGCGTTTCAGAGCGATTGGAGGCTGTTTTAGCGCTGAAAAGTGGCTTATGTGAAAAATGAGCGTTTCAGAGCGAGAGCAGCCTGTTTTTGCACTAAGCTGCATTTCACTGAAAAAAGGTCTTTCAAACAGGTTTACTAGCCTGAACTTGTTGAATTTGGATCTTCTTCATGGCAAAGGAGTTTTTACCTGGAATTTAATTCATTAAGGCTGAAAAGTGGGTTATGTCAAAAATGAGCGTTTCAGAGCGATAGGAGGCTGTTTTAGCACTGTACAGTCGCCTAAGGCTGAAAAGTGGCTTATGTGAAAAATGAGCGTTTCAGAGCGAGAGGAGGCTGTTTTTGCGCTGTACAGTCGCCTATAAGGCTGAAAAGTGGCTTATGTGAAAAATGAGCGTTTCAGAGCGAGAGCAGCCTGTTTTTGCACTAAGCTGCATTTCACTGAAAAAAGGTCTTTCAAACAGGTTTACTAGCCTGAACTGGTTGAATTTGGATCTTCTTCATGGCAAAGGAGTTTTTACCTGGAATTTAATTCATTAAGGCTGAAAAGTGGGTTCTGTCAAAAATGAGCGTTTCAGAGCGATAGGAGGCTGTTTTAGCACTGTACAGTCGCCTAAGGCTGAAAAGTGGCTTATGTGAAAAATGAGCGTTTCAGAGCGAGAGCAGCCTGTTTTTGCACTAAGCTGCATTTCACTGAAAAAAGGTCTTTCAAACAGGTTTACTAGCCTGAACTGGTTGAATTTGGATCTTCTTCATGGCAAAGGAGTTTTTACCTGGAATTTCATTCATTAAAGGTGAAAAGTGGCTTATGTCAAAAATGAGCGTTTCAGAGCGATTGGAGGCTGTTTTAGCGCTGAAAAGTGGCTTATGTGAAAAATGAGCGTTTCAGAGCGAGAGCAGCCTGTTTTTGCACTGTACAGTCGCCTAAGGCTGAAAAGTGGCTTATGTGAAAAATGAGCGTTTCAGAGCGAGAGCAGCCTGTTTTTGCACTAAGCTGCATTTCACTGAAAAAAGGTCTTTCAAACAGGTTTACTAGCCTGAACTGGTTGAATTTGGATCTTCTTCATGGCAAAGGAGTTTTTACCTGGAATTTCATTCATTAAAGGTGAAAAGTGGCTTATGTCAAAAATGAGCGTTTCAGAGCGATTGGAGGCTGTTTTAGCGCTGAAAAGTGGCTTATGTGAAAAATGAGCGTTTCAGAGCGATAGGAGGCTGTTTTAGCACTGTACAGTCGCCTAAGGCTGAAAAGTGGCTTATGTGAAAAATGAGCGTTTCAGAGCGAGAGCAGCCTGTTTTTGCACTAAGCTGCATTTCACTGAAAAAAGGTCTTTCAACCAGGTTTACTAGCCTGAACTGCATGAATTTGGATCTTCTTCATGGCAAAGGAGTTTTTACCTGGAATTTCATTCATTAAAGGTGAAAAGTGGCTTATGTCAAAAATGAGCGTTTCAGAGCGATAGGAGGCTGTTTTAGCGCTGAAAAGTGGCTTATGTGAAAAATGAGCGTTTCAGAGCGAGAGCAGCCTGTTTTTGCACTAAGCTGCATTTCACTGAAAAAAGGTCTTTCAAACAGGTTTACTAGCCTGAACTGGTTGAATTTGGATCTTCTTCATGGCAAAGGAGTTTTTACCTGGAATTTCATTCATTAAAGGTGAAAAGTGGCTTATGTCAAAAATGAGCTTTTCAGAGCGATTGGAGGCTGTTTTAGCGCTGAAAAGTGGCTTATGTGAAAAATGAGCGTTTCAGAGCGAGAGCAGCCTGTTTTTGCACTAAGCTGCATTTCACTGAAAAAAGGTCTTTCAAACAGGTTTACTAGCCTGAACTGCATGAATTTGGATCTTCTTCATGGCAAATGAGTTTTTACCTGGAATTTCATTCATTAAAGGTGAAAAGTGGCTTATGTGAAAAATGAGCGTTTCAGAGCGAGAGCAGCCTGTTTTTGCACTAAGCTGCATTTCACTGAAAAAAGGTCTTTCAAACAGGTTTACTAGCCTGAACTTGTTGAATTTGGATCTTCTTCATGGCAAAGGAGTTTTTACCTGGAATTTCATTCATTAAGGCTGAAAAGTGGGTTATGTCAAAAATGAGCGTTTCAGAGCGATAGGAGGCTGTTTTAGCACTGTACAGTCGCCTAAGGCTGAAAAGTGGCTTATGTGAAAAATGAGCGTTTCAGAGCGAGAGCAGCCTGTTTTTGCACTAAGCTGCATTTCACTGAAAAAAGGTCTTTCAAACAGGTTTACTAGCCTGAACTGGTTGAATTTGGATCTTCTTCATGGCAAAGGAGTTTTTACCTGGAATTTCATTCATTAAAGGTGAAAAGTGGCTTATGTCAAAAATGAGCGTTTCAGAGCGATTGGAGGCTGTTTTAGCACTGTACAGTCGCCTAAGGCTGAAAAGTGGCTTATGTCAAAAATGAGCGTTTCAGAGCGATTGGAGGCTGTTTTAGCGCTGAAAAGTGGCCTATGTGAAAAATTAGCGTTTCAGAGCGAGAGGAGTCTGTTTTTGCACTGTACAGTCGCCTATAAGGCTGAAAAGTGGCTTATGTGAAAAATGAGCGTTTCAGAGCGAGAGCAGCCTGTTTTTGCACTAAGCTGCATTTCACTGAAAAAAGGTCTTTCAACCAGGTTTACTAGCCTGAACTGCATGAATTTGGATCTTCTTCATGGCAAAGGAGTTTTTACCTGGAATTTCATTCATTAAAGGTGAAAAGTGGCTTATGTCAAAAATGAGCGTTTCAGAGCGAGAGCAGCCTGTTTTTGCACTAAGCTGCATTTCACTGAAAAAAGGTCTTTCAACCAGGTTTACTAGCCTGAACTGCATGAATTTGGATCTTCTTCATGGCAAAGGAGTTTTTACCTGGAATTTCATTCATTAAAGGTGAAAAGTGGCTTATGTCAAAAATGAGCGTTTCAGAGCGATAGGAGGCTGTTTTAGCGCTGAAAAGTGGCTTATGTGAAAAATGAGCGTTTCAGAGCGAGAGCAGCCTGTTTTTGCACTAAGCTGCATTTCACTGAAAAAAGGTCTTTCAAACAGGTTTACTAGCCTGAACTGGTTGAATTTGGATCTTCTTCATGGCAAAGGAGTTTTTACCTGGAATTTCATTCATTAAAGGTGAAAAGTGGCTTATGTCAAAAATGAGCTTTTCAGAGCGATTGGAGGCTGTTTTAGCGCTGAAAAGTGGCTTATGTGAAAAATGAGCGTTTCAGAGCGAGAGCAGCCTGTTTTTGCACTAAGCTGCATTTCACTGAAAAAAGGTCTTTCAAACAGGTTTACTAGCCTGAACTGGTTGAATTTGGATCTTCTTCATGGCAAAGGAGTTTTTACCTGGAATTTCATTCATTAAAGGTGAAAAGTGGCTTATGTCAAAAATGAGCGTTTCAGAGCGATTGGAGGCTGTTTTAGCACTGTACAGTCGCCTAAGGCTGAAAAGTGGCTTATGTGAAAAATGAGCGTTTCAGAGCGAGAGCAGCCTGTTTTTGCACTAAGCTGCATTTCACTGAAAAAAGGTCTTTCAAACAGGTTTACTAGCCTGAACTTGTTGAATTTGGATCTTCTTCATGGCAAAGGAGTTTTTACCTGGAATTTCATTCATTAAGGCTGAAAAGTGGGTTATGTCAAAAATGAGCGTTTCAGAGCGATAGGAGGCTGTTTTAGCACTGTACAGTCGCCTAAGGCTGAAAAGTGGCTTATGTGAAAAATGAGCGTTTCAGAGCGAGAGCAGCCTGTTTTTGCACTAAGCTGCATTTCACTGAAAAAAGGTCTTTCAAACAGGTTTACTAGCCTGAACTGGTTGAATTTGGATCTTCTTCATGGCAAAGGAGTTTTTACCTGGAATTTCATTCATTAAAGGTGAAAAGTGGCTTATGTCAAAAATGAGCGTTTCAGAGCGATTGGAGGCTGTTTTAGCACTGTACAGTCGCCTAAGGCTGAAAAGTGGCTTATGTCAAAAATGAGCGTTTCAGAGCGATTGGAGGCTGTTTTAGCGCTGAAAAGTGGCCTATGTGAAAAATGAGCGTTTCAGAGCGAGAGCAGCCTGTTTTTGCACTAAGCTGCATTTCACTGAAAAAAGGTCTTTCAAACAGGTTTACTAGCCTGAACTTGTTGAATTTGGATCTTCTTCATGGCAAAGGAGTTTTTACCTGGAATTTAATTCATTAAGGCTGAAAAGTGGGTTATGTCAAAAATGAGCGTTTCAGAGCGATAGGAGGCTGTTTTAGCACTGTACAGTCGCCTAAGGCTGAAAAGTGGCTTATGTGAAAAATGAGCGTTTCAGAGCGAGAGGAGTCTGTTTTTGCACTGTACAGTCGCCTATAAGGCTGAAAAGTGGCTTATGTGAAAAATGAGCGTTTCAGAGCGAGAGCAGCCTGTTTTTGCACTAAGCTGCATTTCACTGAAAAAAGGTCTTTCAACCAGGTTTACTAGCCTGAACTGCATGAATTTGGATCTTCTTCATGGCAAAGGAGTTTTTACCTGGAATTTCATTCATTAAAGGTGAAAAGTGGCTTATGTCAAAAATGAGCGTTTCAGAGCGATTGGAGGCTGTTTTAGCGCTGAAAAGTGGCTTATGTGAAAAATGAGCGTTTCAGAGCGAGAGCAGCCTGTTTTTGCACTAAGCTGCATTTCACTGAAAAAAGGTCTTTCAACCAGGTTTACTAGCCTGAACTGCATGAATTTGGATCTTCTTCATGGCAAAGGAGTTTTTACCTGGAATTTAATTCATTAAGGCTGAAAAGTGGGTTATGTCAAAAATGAGCGTTTCAGAGCGATAGGAGGCTGTTTTAGCATTGTACAGTCGCCTAAGGCTGAAAAGTGGCTTATGTGAAAAATGAGCGTTTCAGAGCGAGAGGAGGCTGTTTTTGCACTGTACAGTCGCCTATAAGGCTGAAAAGTGGCTTATGTGAAAAATGAGCGTTTCAGAGCGAGAGCAGCCTGTTTTTGCACTAAGCTGCATTTCACTGAAAAAAGGTCTTTCAAACAGGTTTACTAGCCTGAACTGGTTGAATTTGGATCTTCTTCATGGCAAAGGAGTTTTTACCTGGAATTTAATTCATTAAGGCTGAAAAGTGGGTTCTGTCAAAAATGAGCGTTTCAGAGCGATAGGAGGCTGTTTTAGCACTGTACAGTCGCCTAAGGCTGAAAAGTGGCTTATGTGAAAAATGAGCGTTTCAGAGCGAGAGCAGCCTGTTTTTGCACTAAGCTGCATTTCACTGAAAAAAGGTCTTTCAACCAGGTTTACTAGCCTGAACTGCATGAATTTGGATCTTCTTCATGGCAAAGGAGTTTTTACCTGGAATTTCATTCATTAAAGGTGAAAAGTGGCTTATGTCAAAAATGAGCGTTTCAGAGCGATTGGAGGCTGTTTTAGCGCTGAAAAGTGGCTTATGTGAAAAATGAGCGTTTCAGAGCGAGAGCAGCCTGTTTTTGCACTAAGCTGCATTTCACTGAAAAAAGGTCTTTCAAACAGGTTTACTAGCCTGAACTTGTTGAATTTGGATCTTCTTCATGGCAAAGGAGTTTTTACCTGGAATTTCATTCATTAAAGGTGAAAAGTGGCTTATGTCAAAAATGAGCTTTTCAGAGCGATTGGAGGCTGTTTTAGCGCTGAAAAGTGGCTTATGTGAAAAATGAGCGTTTCAGAGCGAGAGCAGCCTGTTTTTGCACTAAGCTGCATTTCACTGAAAAAAGGTCTTTCAAACAGGTTTACTAGCCTGAACTGCATGAATTTGGATCTTCTTCATGGCAAATGAGTTTTTACCTGGAATTTCATTCATTAAAGGTGAAAAGTGGCTTATGTGAAAAATGAGCGTTTCAGAGCGAGAGCAGCCTGTTTTTGCACTAAGCTGCATTTCACTGAAAAAAGGTCTTTCAAACAGGTTTACTAGCCTGAACTTGTTGAATTTGGATCTTCTTCATGGCAAAGGAGTTTTTACCTGGAATTTCATTCATTAAGGCTGAAAAGTGGGTTATGTCAAAAATGAGCGTTTCAGAGCGATAGGAGGCTGTTTTAGCACTGTACAGTCGCCTAAGGCTGAAAAGTGGCTTATGTGAAAAATGAGCGTTTCAGAGCGAGAGCAGCCTGTTTTTGCACTAAGCTGCATTTCACTGAAAAAAGGTCTTTCAAACAGGTTTACTAGCCTGAACTGGTTGAATTTGGATCTTCTTCATGGCAAAGGAGTTTTTACCTGGAATTTCATTCATTAAAGGTGAAAAGTGGCTTATGTCAAAAATGAGCGTTTCAGAGCGATTGGAGGCTGTTTTAGCACTGTACAGTCGCCTAAGGCTGAAAAGTGGCTTATGTCAAAAATGAGCGTTTCAGAGCGATTGGAGGCTGTTTTAGCGCTGAAAAGTGGCCTATGTGAAAAATTAGCGTTTCAGAGCGAGAGGAGTCTGTTTTTGCACTGTACAGTCGCCTATAAGGCTGAAAAGTGGCTTATGTGAAAAATGAGCGTTTCAGAGCGAGAGCAGCCTGTTTTTGCACTAAGCTGCATTTCACTGAAAAAAGGTCTTTCAACCAGGTTTACTAGCCTGAACTGCATGAATTTGGATCTTCTTCATGGCAAAGGAGTTTTTACCTGGAATTTCATTCATTAAAGGTGAAAAGTGGCTTATGTCAAAAATGAGCGTTTCAGAGCGAGAGCAGCCTGTTTTTGCACTAAGCTGCATTTCACTGAAAAAAGGTCTTTCAACCAGGTTTACTAGCCTGAACTGCATGAATTTGGATCTTCTTCATGGCAAAGGAGTTTTTACCTGGAATTTCATTCATTAAAGGTGAAAAGTGGCTTATGTCAAAAATGAGCGTTTCAGAGCGATAGGAGGCTGTTTTAGCGCTGAAAAGTGGCTTATGTGAAAAATGAGCGTTTCAGAGCGAGAGCAGCCTGTTTTTGCACTAAGCTGCATTTCACTGAAAAAAGGTCTTTCAAACAGGTTTACTAGCCTGAACTGGTTGAATTTGGATCTTCTTCATGGCAAAGGAGTTTTTACCTGGAATTTCATTCATTAAAGGTGAAAAGTGGCTTATGTCAAAAATGAGCTTTTCAGAGCGATTGGAGGCTGTTTTAGCGCTGAAAAGTGGCTTATGTGAAAAATGAGCGTTTCAGAGCGAGAGCAGCCTGTTTTTGCACTAAGCTGCATTTCACTGAAAAAAGGTCTTTCAAACAGGTTTACTAGCCTGAACTGGTTGAATTTGGATCTTCTTCATGGCAAAGGAGTTTTTACCTGGAATTTCATTCATTAAAGGTGAAAAGTGGCTTATGTCAAAAATGAGCGTTTCAGAGCGATTGGAGGCTGTTTTAGCACTGTACAGTCGCCTAAGGCTGAAAAGTGGCTTATGTGAAAAATGAGCGTTTCAGAGCGAGAGCAGCCTGTTTTTGCACTAAGCTGCATTTCACTGAAAAAAGGTCTTTCAAACAGGTTTACTAGCCTGAACTTGTTGAATTTGGATCTTCTTCATGGCAAAGGAGTTTTTACCTGGAATTTCATTCATTAAGGCTGAAAAGTGGGTTATGTCAAAAATGAGCGTTTCAGAGCGATAGGAGGCTGTTTTAGCACTGTACAGTCGCCTAAGGCTGAAAAGTGGCTTATGTGAAAAATGAGCGTTTCAGAGCGAGAGCAGCCTGTTTTTGCACTAAGCTGCATTTCACTGAAAAAAGGTCTTTCAAACAGGTTTACTAGCCTGAACTGGTTGAATTTGGATCTTCTTCATGGCAAAGGAGTTTTTACCTGGAATTTCATTCATTAAAGGTGAAAAGTGGCTTATGTCAAAAATGAGCGTTTCAGAGCGATTGGAGGCTGTTTTAGCACTGTACAGTCGCCTAAGGCTGAAAAGTGGCTTATGTCAAAAATGAGCGTTTCAGAGCGATTGGAGGCTGTTTTAGCGCTGAAAAGTGGCCTATGTGAAAAATGAGCGTTTCAGAGCGAGAGCAGCCTGTTTTTGCACTAAGCTGCATTTCACTGAAAAAAGGTCTTTCAAACAGGTTTACTAGCCTGAACTTGTTGAATTTGGATCTTCTTCATGGCAAAGGAGTTTTTACCTGGAATTTAATTCATTAAGGCTGAAAAGTGGGTTATGTCAAAAATGAGCGTTTCAGAGCGATAGGAGGCTGTTTTAGCACTGTACAGTCGCCTAAGGCTGAAAAGTGGCTTATGTGAAAAATGAGCGTTTCAGAGCGAGAGGAGTCTGTTTTTGCACTGTACAGTCGCCTATAAGGCTGAAAAGTGGCTTATGTGAAAAATGAGCGTTTCAGAGCGAGAGCAGCCTGTTTTTGCACTAAGCTGCATTTCACTGAAAAAAGGTCTTTCAACCAGGTTTACTAGCCTGAACTGCATGAATTTGGATCTTCTTCATGGCAAAGGAGTTTTTACCTGGAATTTCATTCATTAAAGGTGAAAAGTGGCTTATGTCAAAAATGAGCGTTTCAGAGCGATTGGAGGCTGTTTTAGCGCTGAAAAGTGGCTTATGTGAAAAATGAGCGTTTCAGAGCGAGAGCAGCCTGTTTTTGCACTAAGCTGCATTTCACTGAAAAAAGGTCTTTCAACCAGGTTTACTAGCCTGAACTGCATGAATTTGGATCTTCTTCATGGCAAAGGAGTTTTTACCTGGAATTTAATTCATTAAGGCTGAAAAGTGGGTTATGTCAAAAATGAGCGTTTCAGAGCGATAGGAGGCTGTTTTAGCATTGTACAGTCGCCTAAGGCTGAAAAGTGGCTTATGTGAAAAATGAGCGTTTCAGAGCGAGAGGAGGCTGTTTTTGCACTGTACAGTCGCCTATAAGGCTGAAAAGTGGCTTATGTGAAAAATGAGCGTTTCAGAGCGAGAGCAGCCTGTTTTTGCACTAAGCTGCATTTCACTGAAAAAAGGTCTTTCAAACAGGTTTACTAGCCTGAACTGGTTGAATTTGGATCTTCTTCATGGCAAAGGAGTTTTTACCTGGAATTTAATTCATTAAGGCTGAAAAGTGGGTTCTGTCAAAAATGAGCGTTTCAGAGCGATAGGAGGCTGTTTTAGCACTGTACAGTCGCCTAAGGCTGAAAAGTGGCTTATGTGAAAAATGAGCGTTTCAGAGCGAGAGCAGCCTGTTTTTGCACTAAGCTGCATTTCACTGAAAAAAGGTCTTTCAACCAGGTTTACTAGCCTGAACTGCATGAATTTGGATCTTCTTCATGGCAAAGGAGTTTTTACCTGGAATTTCATTCATTAAAGGTGAAAAGTGGCTTATGTCAAAAATGAGCGTTTCAGAGCGATTGGAGGCTGTTTTAGCGCTGAAAAGTGGCTTATGTGAAAAATGAGCGTTTCAGAGCGAGAGCAGCCTGTTTTTGCACTAAGCTGCATTTCACTGAAAAAAGGTCTTTCAAACAGGTTTACTAGCCTGAACTGGTTGAATTTGGATCTTCTTCATGGCAAAGGAGTTTTTACCTGGAATTTCATTCATTAAGGCTGAAAAGTGGGTTATGTCAAAAATGAGCGTTTCAGAGCGATAGGAGGCTGTTTTAGCACTGTACAGTCGCCTAAGGCTGAAAAGTGGCTTATGTGAAAAATGAGCGTTTCAGAGCGAGAGCAGCCTGTTTTTGCACTAAGCTGCATTTCACTGAAAAAAGGTCTTTCAACCAGGTTTACTAGCCTGAACTGCATGAATTTGGATCTTCTTCATGGCAAAGGAGTTTTTACCTGGAATTTCATTCATTAAAGGTGAAAAGTGGCTTATGTCAAAAATGAGCGTTTCAGAGCGATTGGAGGCTGTTTTAGCGCTGAAAAGTGGCTTATGTGAAAAATGAGCGTTTCAGAGCGAGAGCAGCCTGTTTTTGCACTAAGCTGCATTTCACTGAAAAAAGGTCTTTCAAACAGGTTTACTAGCCTGAACTGGTTGAATTTGGATCTTCTTCATGGCAAAGGAGTTTTTACCTGGAATTTCATTCATTAAAGGTGAAAAGTGGCTTATGTCAAAAATGAGCGTTTCAGAGCGATTGGAGGCTGTTTTAGCGCTGAAAAGTGGCTTATGTGAAAAATGAGCGTTTCAGAGCGAGAGCAGCCTGTTTTTGCACTAAGCTGCATTTCACTGAAAAAAGGTCTTTCAAACAGGTTTACTAGCCTGAACTGGTTGAATTTGGATCTTCTTCATGGCAAAGGAGTTTTTACCTGGAATTTCATTCATTAAAGGTGAAAAGTGGCTTATGTCAAAAATGAGCGTTTCAGAGCGATTGGAGGCTGTTTTAGCACTGTACAGTCGCCTAAGGCTGAAAAGTGGCTTATGTGAAAAATGAGCGTTTCAGAGCGAGAGCAGCCTGTTTTTGCACTAAGCTGCATTTCACTGAAAAAAGGTCTTTCAAACAGGTTTACTAGCCTGAACTTGTTGAATTTGGATCTTCTTCATGGCAAAGGAGTTTTTACCTGGAATTTCATTCATTAAGGCTGAAAAGTGGGTTATGTCAAAAATGAGCGTTTCAGAGCGATAGGAGGCTGTTTTAGCACTGTACAGTCGCCTAAGGCTGAAAAGTGGCTTATGTGAAAAATGAGCGTTTCAGAGCGAGAGCAGCCTGTTTTTGCACTAAGCTGCATTTCACTGAAAAAAGGTCTTTCAACCAGGTTTACTAGCCTGAACTGCATGAATTTGGATCTTCTTCATGGCAAAGGAGTTTTTACCTGGAATTTCATTCATTAAAGGTGAAAAGTGGCTTATGTCAAAAATGAGCGTTTCAGAGCGATTGGAGGCTGTTTTAGCGCTGAAAAGTGGCTTATGTGAAAAATGAGCGTTTCAGAGCGAGAGCAGCCTGTTTTTGCACTAAGCTGCATTTCACTGAAAAAAGGTCTTTCAAACAGGTTTACTAGCCTGAACTGGTTGAATTTGGATCTTCTTCATGGCAAAGGAGTTTTTACCTGGAATTTAATTCATTAAGGCTGAAAAGTGGGTTATGTCAAAAATGAGCGTTTCAGAGCGAGAGGAGGCTGTTTTAGCACTGTACAGTCGCCTAAGGCTGAAAAGTGGCTTATGTGAAAAATGAGCGTTTCAGAGCGAGAGCAGCCTGTTTTTGCACTAAGCTGCATTTCACTGAAAAAAGGTCTTTCAACCAGGTTTACTAGCCTGAACTGCATGAATTTGGATCTTCTTCATGGCAAAGGAGTTTTTACCTGGAATTTCATTCATTAAAGGTGAAAAGTGGCTTATGTGAAAAATGAGCGTTTCAGAGCGAGAGCAGCCTGTTTTTGCACTAAGCTGCATTTCACTGAAAAAAGGTCTTTCAAACAGGTTTACTAGCCTGAACTGGTTGAATTTGGATCTTCTTCATGGCAAAGGAGTTTTTACCTGGAATTTCATTCATTAAAGGTGAAAAGTGGCTTATGTCAAAAATGAGCGTTTCAGAGCGATTGGAGGCTGTTTTAGCGCTGAAAAGTGGCTTATGTGAAAAATGAGCGTTTCAGAGCGAGAGCAGCCTGTTTTTGCACTAAGCTGCATTTCACTGAAAAAAGGTCTTTCAAACAGGTTTACTAGCCTGAACTTGTTGAATTTGGATCTTCTTCATGGCAAAGGAGTTTTTACCTGGAATTTCATTCATTAAGGCTGAAAAGTGGCTTATGTGAAAAATGAGCGTTTCAGAGCGAGAGGAGGCTGTTTTAGCACTGTACAGTCGCCTAAGGCTGAAAAGTGGCTTATGTGAAAAATGAGCGTTTCAGAGCGAGAGCAGCCTGTTTTTGCACTAAGCTGCATTTCACTGAAAAAAGGTCTTTCAACCAGGTTTACTAGCCTGAACTGCATGAATTTGGATCTTCTTCATGGCAAAGGAGTTTTTACCTGGAATTTCATTCATTAAAGGTGAAAAGTGGCTTATGTCAAAAATGAGCGTTTCAGAGCGATTGGAGGCTGTTTTAGCGCTGAAAAGTGGCTTATGTGAAAAATGAGCGTTTCAGAGCGAGAGCAGCCTGTTTTTGCACTAAGCTGCATTTCACTGAAAAAAGGTCTTTCAAACAGGTTTACTAGCCTGAACTGGTTGAATTTGGATCTTCTTCATGGCAAAGGAGTTTTTACCTGGAATTTAATTCATTAAGGCTGAAAAGTGGGTTATGTCAAAAATGAGCGTTTCAGAGCGAGAGGAGGCTGTTTTAGCACTGTACAGTCGCCTAAGGCTGAAAAGTGGCTTATGTGAAAAATGAGCGTTTCAGAGCGAGAGCAGCCTGTTTTTGCACTAAGCTGCATTTCACTGAAAAAAGGTCTTTCAACCAGGTTTACTAGCCTGAACTGCATGAATTTGGATCTTCTTCATGGCAAAGGAGTTTTTACCTGGAATTTCATTCATTAAAGGTGAAAAGTGGCTTATGTGAAAAATGAGCGTTTCAGAGCGAGAGCAGCCTGTTTTTGCACTAAGCTGCATTTCACTGAAAAAAGGTCTTTCAAACAGGTTTACTAGCCTGAACTGGTTGAATTTGGATCTTCTTCATGGCAAAGGAGTTTTTACCTGGAATTTCATTCATTAAAGGTGAAAAGTGGCTTATGTCAAAAATGAGCGTTTCAGAGCGATTGGAGGCTGTTTTAGCGCTGAAAAGTGGCTTATGTGAAAAATGAGCGTTTCAGAGCGAGAGCAGCCTGTTTTTGCACTAAGCTGCATTTCACTGAAAAAAGGTCTTTCAAACAGGTTTACTAGCCTGAACTGGTTGAATTTGGATCTTCTTCATGGCAAAGGAGTTTTTACCTGGAATTTCATTCATTAAAGGTGAAAAGTGGCTTATGTCAAAAATGAGCGTTTCAGAGCGATTGGAGGCTGTTTTAGCACTGTACAGTCGCCTAAGGCTGAAAAGTGGCTTATGTGAAAAATGAGCGTTTCAGAGCGAGAGCAGCCTGTTTTTGCACTAAGCTGCATTTCACTGAAAAAAGGTCTTTCAAACAGGTTTACTAGCCTGAACTTGTTGAATTTGGATCTTCTTCATGGCAAAGGAGTTTTTACCTGGAATTTCATTCATTAAGGCTGAAAAGTGGGTTATGTCAAAAATGAGCGTTTCAGAGCGATAGGAGGCTGTTTTAGCACTGTACAGTCGCCTAAGGCTGAAAAGTGGCTTATGTCAAAAATGAGCGTTTCAGAGCGATTGGAGGCTGTTTTAGCGCTGAAAAGTGGCTTATGTGAAAAATGAGCGTTTCAGAGCGAGAGCAGCCTGTTTTTGCACTAAGCTGCATTTCACTGAAAAAAGGTCTTTCAAACAGGTTTACTAGCCTGAACTTGTTGAATTTGGATCTTCTTCATGGCAAAGGAGTTTTTACCTGGAATTTCATTCATTAAAGGTGAAAAGTGGCATATGTCAAAAATGAGCGTTTCAGAGCGATTGGAGGCTGTTTTAGCGCTGAAAAGTGGCTTATGTGAAAAATGAGCGTTTCAGAGCGAGAGGAGGCTGTTTTAGCACTGTACAGTCGCCTAAGGCTGAAAAGTGGCTTATGTGAAAAATGAGCGTTTCAGAGCGAGAGCAGCCTGTTTTTGCACTAAGCTGCATTTCACTGAAAAAAGGTCTTTCAACCAGGTTTACTAGCCTGAACTGCATGAATTTGGATCTTCTTCATGGCAAAGGAGTTTTTACCTGGAATTTCATTCATTAAAGGTGAAAAGTGGCTTATGTCAAAAATGAGCGTTTCAGAGCGATTGGAGGCTGTTTTAGCACTGTACAGTCGCCTAAGGCTGAAAAGTGGCTTATGTCAAAAATGAGCGTTTCAGAGCGATTGGAGGCTGTTTTAGCGCTGAAAAGTGGCTTATGTGAAAAATGAGCGTTTCAGAGCGAGAGCAGCCTGTTTTTGCACTAAGCTGCATTTCACTGAAAAAAGGTCTTTCAAACAGGTTTACTAGCCTGAACTTGTTGAATTTGGATCTTCTTCATGGCAAAGGAGTTTTTACCTGGAATTTCATTCATTAAGGCTGAAAAGTGGGTTATGTCAAAAATGAGCGTTTCAGAGCGATAGGAGGCTGTTTTAGCACTGTACAGTCGCCTAAGGCTGAAAAGTGGCTTATGTGAAAAATGAGCGTTTCAGAGCGAGAGGAGGCTGTTTTAGCACTGTACAGTCGCCTAAGGCTGAAAAGTGGCTTATGTGAAAAATGAGCGTTTCAGAGCGAGAGCAGCCTGTTTTTGCACTAAGCTGCATTTCACTGAAAAAAGGTCTTTCAACCAGGTTTACTAGCCTGAACTGCATGAATTTGGATCTTCTTCATGGCAAAGGAGTTTTTACCTGGAATTTCATTCATTAAAGGTGAAAAGTGGCTTATGTCAAAAATGAGCGTTTCAGAGCGATTGGAGGCTGTTTTAGCGCTGAAAAGTGGCTTATGTGAAAAATGAGCGTTTCAGAGCGAGAGCAGCCTGTTTTTGCACTAAGCTGCATTTCACTGAAAAAAGGTCTTTCAAACAGGTTTACTAGCCTGAACTGGTTGAATTTGGATCTTCTTCATGGCAAAGGAGTTTTTACCTGGAATTTCATTCATTAAAGGTGAAAAGTGGCTTATGTCAAAAATGAGCGTTTCAGAGCGATTGGAGGCTGTTTTAGCGCTGAAAAGTGGCTTATGTGAAAAATGAGCGTTTCAGAGCGAGAGCAGCCTGTTTTTGCACTAAGCTGCATTTCACTGAAAAAAGGTCTTTCAAACAGGTTTACTAGCCTGAACTGGTTGAATTTGGATCTTCTTCATGGCAAAGGAGTTTTTACCTGGAATTTAATTCATTAAGGCTGAAAAGTGGGTTATGTCAAAAATGAGCGTTTCAGAGCGATAGGAGGCTGTTTTAGCACTGTACAGTCGCCTAAGGCTGAAAAGTGGCTTATGTGAAAAATGAGCGTTTCAGAGCGAGAGGAGGCTGTTTTTGCACTGTACAGTCGCCTATAAGGCTGAAAAGTGGCTTATGTGAAAAATGAGCGTTTCAGAGCGAGAGCAGCCTGTTTTTGCACTAAGCTGCATTTCACTGAAAAAAGGTCTTTCAACCAGGTTTACTAGCCTGAACTGCATGAATTTGGATCTTCTTCATGGCAAAGGAGTTTTTACCTGGAATTTCATTCATTAAAGGTGAAAAGTGGCTTATGTCAAAAATGAGCGTTTCAGAGCGATTGGAGGCTGTTTTAGCGCTGAAAAGTGGCTTATGTGAAAAATGAGCGTTTCAGAGCGAGAGCAGCCTGTTTTTGCACTAAGCTGCATTTCACTGAAAAAAGGTCTTTCAAACAGGTTTACTAGCCTGAACTGGTTGAATTTGGATCTTCTTCATGGCAAAGGAGTTTTTACCTGGAATTTCATTCATTAAGGCTGAAAAGTGGGTTCTGTCAAAAATGAGCGTTTCAGAGCGATAGGAGGCTGTTTTAGCACTGTACAGTCTCCTAAGGCTGAAAAGTGGCTTATGTGAAAAATGAGCGTTTCAGAGCGAGAGCAGCCTGTTTTTGCACTAAGCTGCATTTCACTGAAAAAAGGTCTTTCAAACAGGTTTACTAGCCTGAACTGGTTGAATTTGGATCTTCTTCATGGCAAAGGAGTTTTTACCTGGAATTTCATTCATTAAAGGTGAAAAGTGGCTTATGTCAAAAATGAGCGTTTCAGAGCGATTGGAGGCTGTTTTAGCACTGTACAGTCGCCTAAGGCTGAAAAGTGGCTTATGTGAAAAATGAGCGTTTCAGAGCGAGAGCAGCCTGTTTTTGCACTAAGCTGCATTTCACTGAAAAAAGGTCTTTCAACCAGGTTTACTAGCCTGAACTGCATGAATTTGGATCTTCTTCATGGCAAAGGAGTTTTTACCTGGAATTTCATTCATTAAAGGTGAAAAGTGGCTTATGTCAAAAATGAGCGTTTCAGAGCGATTGGAGGCTGTTTTAGCGCTGAAAAGTGGCTTATGTGAAAAATGAGCGTTTCAGAGCGAGAGCAGCCTGTTTTTGCACTAAGCTGCATTTCACTGAAAAAAGGTCTTTCAAACAGGTTTACTAGCCTGAACTGGTTGAATTTGGATCTTCTTCATGGCAAAGGAGTTTTTACCTGGAATTTCATTCATTAAAGGTGAAAAGTGGGTTATGTCAAAAATGAGCGTTTAAGAGCGATAGGAGGCTGTTTTAGCACTGTACAGTCGCCTAAGGCTGAAAAGTGGCTTATGTGAAAAATGAGCGTTTCAGAGCGAGAGCAGCCTGTTTTTGCACTAAGCTGCATTTCACTGAAAAAAGGTCTTTCAACCAGGTTTACTAGCCTGAACTGCATGAATTTGGATCTTCTTCATGGCAAAGGAGTTTTTACCTGGAATTTCATTCATTAAAGGTGAAAAGTGGCTTATGTCAAAAATGAGCGTTTCAGAGCGATTGGAGGCTGTTTTAGCACTGTACAGTCGCCTAAGGCTGAAAAGTGGCTTATGTCAAAAATGAGCGTTTCAGAGCGATTGGAGGCTGTTTTAGCGCTGAAAAGTGGCTTATGTGAAAAATGAGCGTTTCAGAGCGAGAGCAGCCTGTTTTTGCACTAAGCTGCATTTCACTGAAGAAAGGTCTTTCAAACAGGTTTACTAGCCTGAACTGGTTGAATTTGGATCTTCTTCATGGCAAAGGAGTTTTTACCTGGAATTTCATTCATTAAAGGTGAAAAGTGGCTTATGTCAAAAATGAGCGTTTCAGAGCGATTGGAGGCTGTTTTAGCGCTGAAAAGTGGCTTATGTGAAAAATGAGCGTTTCAGAGCGAGAGCAGCCTGTTTTTGCACTAAGCTGCATTTCACTGAAAAAAGGTCTTTCAAACAGGTTTACTAGCCTGAACTGGTTGAATTTGGATCTTCTTCATGGCAAAGGAGTTTTTACCTGGAATTTCATTCATTAAAGGTGAAAAGTGGCTTATGTCAAAAATGAGCGTTTCAGAGCGATTGGAGGCTGTTTTAGCGCTGAAAAGTGGCTTATGTGAAAAATGAGCGTTTCAGAGCGAGAGCAGCCTGTTTTTGCACTAAGCTGCATTTCACTGAAAAAAGGTCTTTCAAACAGGTTTACTAGCCTGAACTGGTTGAATTTGGATCTTCTTCATGGCAAAGGAGTTTTTACCTGGAATTTAATTCATTAAGGCTGAAAAGTGGGTTATGTGAAAAATGAGCGTTTCAGAGCGATAGGAGGCTGTTTTAGCACTGTACAGTCGCCTAAGGCTGAAAAGTGGCTTATGTGAAAAATGAGCGTTTCAGAGCGAGAGCAGCCTGTTTTTGCACTAAGCTGCATTTCACTGAAAAAAGGTCTTTCAACCAGGTTTACTAGCCTGAACTGCATGAATTTGGATCTTCTTCATGGCAAAGGAGTTTTTACCTGGAATTTCATTCATTAAAGGTGAAAAGTGGCTTATGTCAAAAATGAGCGTTTCAGAGCGATTGGAGGCTGTTTTAGCGCTGAAAAGTGGCTTATGTGAAAAATGAGCGTTTCAGAGCGAGAGCAGCCTGTTTTTGCACTAAGCTGCATTTCACTGAAAAAAGGTCTTTCAAACAGGTTTACTAGCCTGAACTGGTTGAATTTGGATCTTCTTCATGGCAAAGGAGTTTTTACCTGGAATTTCATTCCTTAAAGGTGAAAAGTGGCTTATGTCAAAAATGAGCGTTTCAGAGCGATTGGAGGCTGTTTTAGCGCTGAAAAGTGGCTTATGTGAAAAATGAGCGTTTCAGAGCGAGAGCAGCCTGTTTTTGCACTAAGCTGCATTTCACTGAAAAAAGGTCTTTCAAACAGGTTTACTAGCCTGAACTGGTTGAATTTGGATCTTCTTCATGGCAAAGGAGTTTTTACCTGGAATTTCATTCATTAAAGGTGAAAAGTGGCTTATGTCAAAAATGAGCGTTTCAGAGCGATTGGAGGCTGTTTTAGCACTGTACAGTCGCCTAAGGCTGAAAAGTGGCTTATGTCAAAAATGAGCGTTTCAGAGCGATTGAAGGCTGTTTTAGCGCTGAAAAGTGGCTTATGTGAAAAATGAGCGTTTCAGAGCGAGAGCAGCCTGTTTTTGCACTAAGCTGCATTTCACTGAAAAAAGGTCTTTCAAACAGGTTTACTAGCCTGAACTGGTTGAATTTGGATCTTCTTCATGGCAAAGGAGTTTTTACCTGGAATTTCATTCATTAAAGGTGAAAAGTGGCTTATGTCAAAAATGAGCGTTTCAGAGCGATTGGAGGCTGTTTTAGCGCTGAAAAGTGGCTTATGTGAAAAATGAGCGTTTCAGAGCGAGAGCAGCCTGTTTTTGCACTAAGCTGCATTTCACTGAAAAAAGGTCTTTCAAACAGGTTTACTAGCCTGAACTGGTTGAATTTGGATCTTCTTCATGGCAAAGGAGTTTTTACCTGGAATTTCATTCATTAAAGGTGAAAAGTGGCTTATGTGAAAAATGAGCGTTTCAGAGCGAGAGCAGCCTGTTTTTGCACTAAGCTGCATTTCACTGAAAAAAGGTCTTTCAAACAGGTTTACTAGCCTGAACTGGTTGAATTTGGATCTTCTTCATGGCAAAGGAGTTTTTACCTGGAATTTCATTCATTAAAGGTGAAAAGTGGCTTATGTCAAAAATGAGCGTTTCAGAGCGATTGGAGGCTGTTTTAGCACTGTACAGTCGCCTAAGGCTGAAAAGTGGCTTATGTGAAAAATGAGCGTTTCAGAGCGAGAAGAGGCTGTTTTAGCACTGTACAGTCGCCTAAGGCTGAAAAGTGGCTTATGTGAAAAATGAGCGTTTCAGAGCGAGAGGAGGCTGTTTTAGCACTGTACAGTCGCCTAAGGCTGAAAAGTGGCTTATGTGAAAAATGAGCGTTTCAGAGCGAGAGCAGCCTGTTTTTGCACTAAGCTGCATTTCACTGAAAAAAGGTCTTTCAAACAGGTTTACTAGCCTGAACTTGTTGAATTTGGATCTTCTTCATGGCAAAGGAGTTTTTACCTGGAATTTAATTCATTAAGGCTGAAAAGTGGGTTATGTCAAAAATGAGCGTTTCAGAGCGATAGGAGGCTGTTTTAGCACTGTACAGTCGCCTAAGGCTGAAAAGTGGCTTATGTGAAAAATGAGCGTTTCAGAGCGAGAGGAGGCTGTTTTAGCACTGTACAGTCGCCTAAGGCTGAAAAGTGGCTTATGTGAAAAATGAGCGTTTCAGAGCGAGAGCAGCCTGTTTTTGCACTAAGCTGCATTTCACTGAAAAAAGGTCTTTCAAACAGGTTTACTAGCCTGAACTGGTTGAATTTGGATCTTCTTCATGGCAAAGGAGTTTTTACCTGGAATTTCATTCATTAAAGGTGAAAAGTGGCTTATGTCAAAAATTAGCGTTTCAGAGCGATTGGAGGCTGTTTTAGCGCTGAAAAGTGGCTTATGTGAAAAATGAGCGTTTCAGAGCGAGAGCAGCCTGTTTTTGCACTAAGCTGCATTTCACTGAAAAAAGGTCTTTCAAACAGGTTTACTAGCCTGAACTGGTTGAATTTGGATCTTCTTCATGGCAAAGGAGTTTTTACCTGGAATTTAATTCATTAAGGCTGAAAAGTGGGTTATGTCAAAAATGAGCGTTTCAGAGCGATAGGAGGCTGTTTTAGCACTGTACAGTCGCCTAAGGCTGAAAAGTGGCTTATGTGAAAAATGAGCGTTTCAGAGCGAGAGGAGGCTCTTTTAGCACTGTACAGTCGCCTAAGGCTGAAAAGTGGCTTATGTGAAAAATGAGCGTTTCAGAGCGAGAGCAGCCTGTTTTTGCACTAAGCTGCATTTCACTGAAAAAAGGTCTTTCAACCAGGTTTACTAGCCTGAACTGCATGAATTTGGATCTTCTTCATGGCAAAGGAGTTTTTACCTGGAATTTCATTCATTAAAGGTGAAAAGTGGCTTATGTCAAAAATGAGCGTTTCAGAGCGATTGGAGGCTGTTTTAGCGCTGAAAAGTGGCTTATGTGAAAAATGAGCGTTTCAGAGCGAGAGCAGCCTGTTTTTGCACTAAGCTGCATTTCACTGAAAAAAGGTCTTTCAAACAGGTTTACTAGCCTGAACTGGTTGAATTTGGATCTTCTTCATGGCAAAGGAGTTTTTACCTGGAATTTCATTCATTAAAGGTGAAAAGTGGCTTATGTCAAAAATGAGCGTTTCAGAGCGATTGGAGGCTGTTTTAGCGCTGAAAAGTGGCTTATGTGAAAAATGAGCGTTTCAGAGCGAGAGCAGCCTGTTTTTGCACTAAGCTGCATTTCACTGAAAAAAGGTCTTTCAAACAGGTTTACTAGCCTGAACTGGTTGAATTTGGATCTTCTTCATGGCAAAGGAGTTTTTACCTGGAATTTCATTCATTAAAGGTGAAAAGTGGCTTATGTCAAAAATGAGCGTTTCAGAGCGATTGGAGGCTGTTTTAGCGCTGAAAAGTGGCTTATGTGAAAAATGAGCGTTTCAGAGCGAGAGCAGCCTGTTTTTGCACTAAGCTGCATTTCACTGAAAAAAGGTCTTTCAAACAGGTTTACTAGCCTGAACTGGTTGAATTTGGATCTTCTTCATGGCAAAGGAGTTTTTACCTGGAATTTAATTCATTAAGGCTGAAAAGTGGGTTATGTGAAAAATGAGCGTTTCAGAGCGATAGGAGGCTGTTTTAGCACTGTACAGTCGCCTAAGGCTGAAAAGTGGCTTATGTGAAAAATGAGCGTTTCAGAGCGAGAGCAGCCTGTTTTTGCACTAAGCTGCATTTCACTGAAAAAAGGTCTTTCAAACAGGTTTACTAGCCTGAACTGGTTGAATTTGGATCTTCTTCATGGCAAAGGAGTTTTTACCTGGAATTTCATTCATTAAAGGTGAAAAGTGGCTTATGTCAAAAATGAGCGTTTCAGAGCGATTGGAGGCTGTTTTAGCGCTGAAAAGTGGCTTATGTGAAAAATGAGCGTTTCAGAGCGAGAGCAGCCTGTTTTTGCACTAAGCTGCATTTCACTGAAAAAAGGTCTTTCAAACAGGTTTACTAGCCTGAACTGGTTGAATTTGGATCTTCTTCATGGCAAAGGAGTTTTTACCTGGAATTTCATTCATTAAAGGTGAAAAGTGGCTTATGTCAAAAATGAGCGTTTCAGAGCGATTGGAGGCTGTTTTAGCGCTGAAAAGTGGCTTATGTGAAAAATGAGCGTTTCAGAGCGAGAGCAGCCTGTTTTTGCACTAAGCTGCATTTCACTGAAAAAAGGTCTTTCAAACAGGTTTACTAGCCTGAACTGGTTGAATTTGGATCTTCTTCATGGCAAAGGAGTTTTTACCTGGAATTTAATTCATTAAGGCTGAAAAGTGGGTTATGTGAAAAATGAGCGTTTCAGAGCGATAGGAGGCTGTTTTAGCACTGTACAGTCGCCTAAGGCTGAAAAGTGGCTTATGTGAAAAATGAGCGTTTCAGAGCGAGAGCAGCCTGTTTTTGCACTAAGCTGCATTTCACTGAAAAAAGGTCTTTCAACCAGGTTTACTAGCCTGAACTGCATGAATTTGGATCTTCTTCATGGCAAAGGAGTTTTTACCTGGAATTTCATTCATTAAAGGTGAAAAGTGGCTTATGTCAAAAATGAGCGTTTCAGAGCGATTGGAGGCTGTTTTAGCGCTGAAAAGTGGCTTATGTGAAAAATGAGCGTTTCAGAGCGAGAGCAGCCTGTTTTTGCACTAAGCTGCATTTCACTGAAAAAAGGTCTTTCAAACAGGTTTACTAGCCTGAACTGGTTGAATTTGGATCTTCTTCATGGCAAAGGAGTTTTTACCTGGAATTTCATTCCTTAAAGGTGAAAAGTGGCTTATGTCAAAAATGAGCGTTTCAGAGCGATTGGAGGCTGTTTTAGCGCTGAAAAGTGGCTTATGTGAAAAATGAGCGTTTCAGAGCGAGAGCAGCCTGTTTTTGCACTAAGCTGCATTTCACTGAAAAAAGGTCTTTCAAACAGGTTTACTAGCCTGAACTGGTTGAATTTGGATCTTCTTCATGGCAAAGGAGTTTTTACCTGGAATTTCATTCATTAAAGGTGAAAAGTGGCTTATGTCAAAAATGAGCGTTTCAGAGCGATTGGAGGCTGTTTTAGCGCTGAAAAGTGGCTTATGTGAAAAATGAGCGTTTCAGAGCGGGAGCAGCCTGTTTTTGCACTAAGCTGCATTTCACTGAAAAAAGGTCTTTCAAACAGGTTTACTAGCCTGAACTTGTTGAATTTGGATCTTCTTCATGGCAAAGGAGTTTTTACCTGGAATTTCATTCATTAAAGGTGAAAAGTGGCTTATGTCAAAAATGAGCGTTTCAGAGCGATTGGAGGCTGTTTTAGCACTGTACAGTCGCCTAAGGCTGAAAAGTGGCTTATGTCAAAAATGAGCGTTTCAGAGCGATTGAAGGCTGTTTTAGCGCTGAAAAGTGGCTTATGTGAAAAATGAGCGTTTCAGAGCGAGAGCAGCCTGTTTTTGCACTAAGCTGCATTTCACTGAAAAAAGGTCTTTCAAACAGGTTTACTAGCCTGAACTGGTTGAATTTGGATCTTCTTCATGGCAAATGAGTTTTTACCTGGAATTTAATTCATTAAGGCTGAAAAGTGGGTTATGTCAAAAATGAGCGTTTCAGAGCGATAGGAGGCTGTTTTAGCACTGTACAGTCGCCTAAGGCTGAAAAGTGGCTTATGTGAAAAATGAGCGTTTCAGAGCGAGAGGAGGCTGTTTTAGCACTGTACAGTCGCCTAAGGCTGAAAAGTGGCTTATGTGAAAAATGAGCGTTTCAGAGCGAGAGCAGCCTGTTTTTGCACTAAGCTGCATTTCACTGAAAAAAGGTCTTTCAACCAGGTTTACTAGCCTGAACTGCATGAATTTGGATCTTCTTCATGGCAAAGGAGTTTTTACCTGGAATTTAATTCATTAAGGCTGAAAAGTGGGTTATGTCAAAAATGAGCGTTTCAGAGCGATAGGAGGCTGTTTTAGCACTGTACAGTCGCCTAAGGCTGAAAAGTGGCTTATGTGAAAAATGAGCGTTTCAGAGCGGGAGCAGCCTGTTTTTGCACTAAGCTGCATTTCACTGAAAAAAGGTCTTTCAAACAGGTTTACTAGCCTGAACTTGTTGAATTTGGATCTTCTTCATGGCAAAGGAGTTTTTACCTGGAATTTCATTCATTAAGGCTGAAAAGTGGGTTATGTCAAAAATGAGCGTTTCAGAGCGATAGGAGGCTGTTTTAGCACTGTACAGTCGCCTAAGGCTGAAAAGTGGCTTATGTGAAAAATGAGCGTTTCAGAGCGAGAAGAGGCTGTTTTAGCACTGTACAGTCGCCTAAGGCTGAAAAGTGGCTTATGTGAAAAATGAGCGTTTCAGAGCGAGAGGAGGCTGTTTTAGCACTGTACAGTCGCCTAAGGCTGAAAAGTGGCTTATGTGAAAAATGAGCGTTTCAGAGCGAGAGCAGCCTGTTTTTGCACTAAGCTGCATTTCACTGAAAAAAGGTCTTTCAAACAGGTTTACTAGCCTGAACTGGTTGAATTTGGATCTTCTTCATGGCAAAGGAGTTTTTACCTGGAATTTCATTCATTAAAGGTGAAAAGTGGCTTATGTCAAAAATGAGCGTTT